>NC_039258.1:3945849-4125849 GCF_003368295.1 Carassius auratus | reverse complement strand
TCTGAACCATGCATATTAAAGATTCCATGAGTTGTATCTCGGTCAAATATTGTCCTCCTGACAAACCAGACATCAATGGAGAGATGATTTATTCAGTCTTCAGATGATGGATACATCTCAGTTTCAGTATAATCGACTCCAGGGTCACATATCAGTCTTTGTTTGTTGATCAGAGCTGAAGTTGTCAAAGAAAGCAGCTGCGCAGAAGCCTCCCGCCGGCCGCAGACACACACTGAGTCCTCCAGCGGTGTTAGTGCGCCGCAGCGACGTCTGTCTGTCCACCTTCTACAGAGACTGTGCAGAGAGCGCAGACGCAGACGCAGACTGCAGGAGTCGGCCGGAGAGGGACAGCAGGTACACAGACATAAAAACAAGCATAAATCACTAAAAGACCAAGATATTTCTTTTTTTTTTATTTACCTGATTAAAATAAATGTAATTATTTTTTTATTATAAACTAATTATTTTAATCATAAATGTGTGGAATTCAAATAATAAATTTTGCATTTTATTAGATTTTTTTAACAAATTAATGAAATCATAAAAATGTAGCATTAAAATAATAAAAAAAAATGTTTGCATTTTATTTTAACAAATTAAGTAAATCATACACAATTCTACATAATTTTGTTTTATTTTCTAGCTAATTGTTGACTAATTAAATCATAAAAATGTACAATTAAATTTTTTTGTTATATTATGTATTAAGTAATTAATTTGAATAAATTAATAAAATCTGTGAAATATAAAATGTATATAAATAATTGAAAAATAAAACCAAATAAGATAAAACATTGTTTATTAAAACCTGTTCATTAGTGTGTTACTGCTCTTAAACAGTAGCTAATCTCATCATTACTCTTCATGGAAAGCAGCTTGAGCAAAGGATGCGCATTAATACTGATTTTCACAGGTGCGTACCTTCACTGTAATTAGCTTTAATTAAACTGATTTATTGTGATGTGCACTAGACCAGCGGCTCTCAGCCAGGACTCCAGGGCCTCGAGATTACTTAAAAACAGTTCAAATAATATAAAACAAGCTGTAAAATAAGTTTAAACAAATAAAAAAAGTGTATATTCCTTATTTTAATTCACCATGCTAAAAATTTTATAATAAAAGTAAAACAAATTTGAAAAACAGATGACTTAAAACAAAAAAAGTACTAAAATTAAATCAATTAAGATAAGTGATAAAAAAATGAATTTTTAAAAAAAAAATATAAATAGATAAATTAATAATTTTAGAATAAAATTACGAGCAATTTTTTTCTGGAATCCAGAAATGTATTGTACAGAAACCAGGAGTGACTGTATATGAAAAATATTAATTAATTAATTAATAAACAGTTCTGGATCACGAGGGGCTGTGGAGAACGCTTGAGAGCTGCTGGATTAATTGTGTTCACAAACAGATGGAATGGAGAATGATATTGATTGGATTTTACTTAGGCACTATTTACTGACAAATACATTTATAAACTCGTTTCTTATTTTGAAACAGAAGCTATTATATGAATTAAAAACGCTCGTGTTCTGCAGGTTGGTGGAAGTGAGGGAGACTCCTAACAGAAAGTCGGTGGATGAAAACTACAACAACGTGTCGTCTCCGAGCCGCGGTCTGGCCGGGAAACTGCAGCAGCTGCTGACGCCTACGAGGAACCGTTCAGCGGCGCGACGAGCTGCTAGCGTAGACGACCGGCGGCCGGGAGCGAACAGATACTCGCGTCAGAAACCCTCTCGCAAGAGCCAGATGACCGAGAGTCTGCTGAAGGCCAAGGAGCGGCTGTACAACGCCACGTCTGAGGTGACTGGAATCTTTTTTAGAGTGTATAAGAGCCTAAAATTCAAGATATCAGCTGCAAATACTCTTAAATTAATGTCATATATTTGCACGAGATTATACAACAGTTCATTTAAATAAGTTAATATTGCATTACATTTTAGTTTTTGCTCAAGTTCACAAATGAAAATACTTCCATTCAAATACAGCAGAACTGATGAACATCTATCTCTGATCAACACACAGCAGTGATTCACTGACTCATAAATAAAGCCAGTCACTTGCTTCATTTCTGAATGATTCAGTTGAATGAATGATTCAGTGACTCACTCATTAAGACAGTGACACACCGCCACCTACTGGTGCTAATAGTTTAATATCCAGAATATCCTTTTTTTTTTTTTTATAATTTTATATTACAGTATTCATAAAAAAAAAATAATGGTTACAGTAGTTTACCAAAAAATGAAAAAAAAAATCATTTTTGGATAAACTAACTATAATTTATTTATGCAATGTTGACTCAAAATATGTAATGCAATAAATTAGATTCCATGTTAATCACTAGACAGCCCTGATAATTATTGTATCTGTATGTCTGTAGAGTTCTCTGTCTGTAGGGAGTGACATTGACATGATGGACATCCAGACGCTGGTGGTTCCTCACAGGAAGTCGTGGGATTCTGCACAGGAAGGGGCGGGCATTGAGGTTTGTGACATCTTTGAGAGACGATACTTTTTTTTTGGCAATATTATGGACTTGATTGCACAGACACTGTTGTAAGAATGAAATATTGAATATTTACTATCGTTACTGTTTTTCACAGTGTTCTCCTGTTTAAAACGCAGTTACTTTGACACAAATAGTGTAGTATAAGTAAAAGATGATGCATGGCTAGCTGTGCATTTAACAATTTTAATAGATGATGTGGAGGTCAAGAACCACCTGCCGTGAAGCAGAGTGCGTTAAAATCGTTTAACGGCAGGGAAAAAGTACCTGCTCGTTAGCTCTAGCATTCTGCCGCTTCAAACTAGACTCAGAGATGAAATAGTGCGGTAACATCACATTTACTTGAGTAATTTATACCATATATTTTAATTATTATTGAGAGAGAGAGAAAGTCAATAATGCAAATGAGAATAGTAATCATAGTAAACACTATTGCAGACACCTGGACAATTACATGAGACCCTAATTATCTGAGAAATGTAACGGCCCTAGTACCGAGCCTTGAGGTACTCCACACTGCACTTGTGATCGATTTGATACCTTTTCATTCACTGCAACGGATTGATGGCGTTCAGATACGTACGATTTGAGCTATGGTCAACAAAATGTTCTGGTCTATGTTGTGTTTATGTTCATCTCTGTGTCTGTGTGTCAGGTTCTGATGTCGAGCTGCTCGCTGTGTCGCAGCTGTAATTCTCTGGTGTATGATGAGGAGATCATGGCCGGCTGGTCATCTGATGACTCTAATCTCAACACCACCTGTCCGTTCTGCTCCGCGCCGTTCGTCCCACTGCTAAACGCAGAAATCTGTGACCTTGGGCCCATCTGCAGGTAACACAGAACTACTACAACTAACACCAGATTTAACATTATTTCAAATAAAATAAACATTAACTCAATTCTCGATGTAACACAACAGTCTAACAGGAACTAATATTATTGCAGAAGTGTTAGCAAATGTTTGCTTTTGAAATGCATTTGTGATATTTTCAACACAGTGCTTCATTTTGCAAGAGATGAGAGACATTTAGCATTTGTGTGCAGTTCTTGGATTTGTGTGTAAAGTTTTGAAAAAAGAGGCAAAGTTTTGAAAATGTAAGCAGTTAAAAAAATGATATAAAAGTACTAAAATATCTAAAACTGAAATAAAAAATTTATTAAAAAAACTAGAGACAAAAAATACTATTATTTTGAAACATTATTTATTAAAGAAACTTTTTTATTTATTTAATGGTATATTATAATAATTTCTTCCAAATGTTTTATTGTTTTAATAATTAAAAATATGATAAATTTTGCTTTGCTTTGAGAACCTTAAAAAAAAATCAAATTTTCAGTCAATTTCATATTTGTGATCAGTAAAAGAACAATTGAAAGAATCACTGTCTGAAATACTGCTGTCACTACAAACACCTGTTTTTCCAAACTCAAAAATATATTAAAAATATTCTAAAATTATATAAAGTGATTTATGTAATATGCTTTTGTCCAGTACAGAATCTCTAAAACAATTTTGTAAATGCACAAGAAATTTTAATATGAAAATCGAAACTATGGTGTTATTTACATGATCTGCAGTTTCATGAACCTATGAATATATAGAAAATACCAATAGAAGTATCTAAAGTATGAATGAAGTGTCAAGAAATCACAGGATCTGTCTGTGTGTGTGTATGTGTGTGTGTGTGTGTGTGTCTGTCTCTCTCTCGCTCTGTGTGTGTGTGTGTGTGTGTGTGTGTGTGTGTGTGTGTGTCTGTCTCTCTCTCGCTCTGTGTGTGTGTGTTTGTGTGTGTGTGTGTCTGTCTCTCTCTCGCTCTGTGTGTGTGTGTGTGTGTGTGTGTGTGTCTGTCTCTCTCTCGCTCTGTGTGTGTGTGTGTGTGTGCGCAGTGTGGAGCGCAGTAACCTGAGCGTGGAGGATGATCTGGAGAATATCATGCTTCCTCGCTCCGCTCCGGACGACACACTGCAGCATCAGTGTAATGGCATCAGAGAGACGGACTCCAGCTCTGAGACCAGCAGCCAATCAGAGAGCAGCGTGCCGTCGGTGGGCGGAGCCCCGCAGGTGACGGTGGCGTACCTGAGCCCGCTGGTGGTGCGCAAGGAGATGGAGAGTCTGCTGGAGAACGAGGGCGAGGCTGTTCTCTCTCAGGTCCAGCTGCTGGACAGTCACTCCATCCTCTTCTGGAATCTGGTTTGGTACTTCACTCGCCTCGGCCTGCCCAGTAACCTGCTGCAGCTGCTGCGGACGTCTCCGCTGACCGCACGCCTCACACAGGTCTCTCTCTCTCTCACACACACACACACACACACACACAGAGGAGCTCAGCTGACTGTGTTTGTGTGTCAGGGGTCAGAGGGCACGGCGGTGCGTGTGAGGCTGCTGTGGGACACACTGACCCCAGATACGGAGCAGTGGCCTCCTCTCTACATGCTCTGGAAGATTCACAGTAAGACACAAACACACACAGGGACTAGTTTGTTTATTAATTTGATTTTTTATGGAAGTTAATGCATTATGCAACTTTGGTACTTTTTGTCACCCTATCAGGGCTTCCTTATTTGTTTATTAATAGCAACAACCCAAAAAGTTGGATTTTAAGCAACTGTAAAGGCATGTTTTAAAATGTTTATGAATCTTAAAAAAAAAAAACTATTGAAAAAAAAAAATCTGAAAGTTAAAAAAAAAAGTATTTTGAGGCACTTAAAGAATTCTCATACATTTGTTCTTTTGCTAAAAACGTATCTTCCGGGTATAAACAGACATGACTGAGGTTAACACTCAGCAAGTGTCAAATGCAAGTACAAATCAGCACTGTGTATATGCATTTAACCGTTATTTTTACAGCTCCAAAAGCGACACCTAGTGGAAAACAATAAATTAGCATTTTCATTCAGACCAATGCAAAAAACAACTGATGGTTTTCCGTAGCATAGGACACATGCTAAATCTGCACATGCTGCACTTTCAGATTTAAAAATATTTTCATTGACATCTGTGTTACATACTGTATGAAAAGTAATTTTCAAAAATAAATTTTAATATTCTGCTGATTCCCATTATTGATTGAAGTGATTCCCTCCTGTCCTGCAGGTGGCGTCCCCATGCGCATCTACAGCTGGCGGCATCACAACCATCCCTTCAACCTCAACTTCCTGGAGGAAGTGCTGCGCTGGATCGGCATGAACGAGGTACACAAGGCCATCACGCTCTTCCTGGATACGGTTGCTAAGCAGCCTGGCACTCCGCGGATACAGAGGTGAGGCGTGGTGATGCTGTAGTGATGCTCAGCTGAGATGAGACTCTGATGTGTGTTTGTGTGTCTCTGCAGGAGTCTGTACAGAGAGATGCTCTTCCTCACACTGGCCGCCATGGGCAAAGATCACGTCGGTGAGTCCCGCTAAACCAGCAAACTCCAATAAACAGCTTTTATTTTTATTTACTTTAAAGAAAACTTTAAAGTAATATTTAAAAAAATAATCAACATTTGCTGTTATTTTGGAAAAAAAATTGGACTCTCAGGCAATCCAAGATGTAGGAGACTTTTGGTCCCACTTTATATTAGGTGGCCTTAACTACTATGTACTTACATAAAAAATAGTACAATGTACTTATTGTGTTCATATTGTATTTTAAAACACTTTTGCTGCTATTGAGGTGGGATAGGGGTAAGGTTAGGGAGAGGGTTGGAGGTATGGGTAAGTTTAAGGGTGGGTTAAGGTGTAAAATATGGGTCAACAGTATAATTATAAATGTAATTACAGAAATTAAATACAGATGTAATTACATGTAGTTTTTTTTTAAATATAAGTAAAATGTAAAAACGTATGTACACAATAAGTACAATGTACTAAATTATTCATTAAAATGTAAGTACATAGTAGTTAAGGCCACTTAATATAAAGTGGGTCCGATATTTTTCCTTCAGTAGAACAGTAAAGAAGATTTTTAGCTGAAACCATGATCCTTGGCGATACATAAAATGAAAGTCAGTGGCTAATGACACAAAAAAGCTTAAACAGGCAACACAAGGATCCTCAGAGAGATGGACACAAAGGAGCTTAAAGCTAGCCACATGCTCCACTTCAGGTCCATCGCTGTAGATGGGAGTGTGACCATGGTTCTTCCCGATTCACCGGTGATTTACAATCAGATCTTTGGTCTTCTGGGTGTTGAGTGCAAGGTTGTTGTTGGCAAACAACACTGCTAGATGTTGAACCACCGTGGTGTCATCTACAAACTTGATTATGGAGTTGGAACCATGCACAGGTATGCAGTAGTGAGTGAAAAGAGAAAAGAGGATTGGGCTCAGCACAGAGCCCTGTGGTACACCAGTGTTTAAAGCGAGGATAGAGGAAGTGTAGTTACTGCTTTAAAAAGACTGTGGTCTGTTGGTGAGAAAGTCCAGGGTCCAGTTACAGAGGGAGGGGCTGATGCCAAGATCAGTGAGCTTGGAGATCAGTTTGGATGGGATCACAGTATTGAAGGAGGAACTGAAATCAATGAATAGAATCCTGACGAATGTGTTCAAGAAGTTGAAAATGTTTGTGAAGAACTCAGCCAGTTGATCCGCACAGGCCTTAACCTATCTATCTATCTATCTATCTATCTATCTATCTATCTTTAGTTGACAAAAAAAGAACTGGTTTCAAAGAATGATTAATGTGGACTGAACCGCTTGCCCGAGGCTCTGGATTACAGATAATAATGTAGTAAATAATATTCAGTTTCTTGCACCGACTGAACATTGTTCAGTTGCCACAGGGATTCATTTTGTGTTGTGTGAATAGTTTTTTTTGGACTCTAAAAGTGACGGTAGCCATTGACTTGCATTTTGTGAATTCACCAAAGACATGATTTCAGCTAAAAATCTACTTTAATAAATAAATCAAAAAGTCACCTACATCTCGCACGGTCTGAGAGTGAGTAAATTAACAGTGAATGTTGATTATTGGGTGAACTATCGCTATAATGGTAAGGATATTTATATTTTATTATGTTGTGTGTCCGCAGCTTCGTTTGATAAGCGTTATAAGACAGCGTACCATCGCTTGAGCAGTTCTCTGGGCCGAGAAGAACTGAAGAGGAAGAGAGTCCAGCCGCCCAGTCCTAAAGCCATCGACTGCAGACGCTGCTTCCTGCTGCCGCTGGAGTGCTGATCACACACACACAACACACACACACACACACTCCGCTTGTCTCGTCTTGCCGTCGTGTAACCGCTTCTTGAAGAGGAACGCAAAACACAGTCTGAGCGCTTCTGCAGATGCTGCTGTGCATTATGGGAACTCGTGAGCCTTTCACTAATGACAGCAAACTGACACCCGGCCGCCCCTCGGTAGATTTTATAGGATCTAATGTGGCGTCTGAATTTACCTCGTTTATTTCTCTTGGTTTTATTTCATGGAACTCAAAGATGAAGATTCCGGTTGGGAACGCCGGAAGGCATCATGGGAGTTTGAGATGATCCTGCAGTGGAGTGAGGGTCTGAGCTTCTTCATGTTTGTGTGAGATGTTTCCTGACCAGCAGATCCATCGTCTCTGTTCTGGACAGAAGAGTTGCTCAGTAAACTAGTCTGGTTTGTGTGTGCGAGAGAGAAAGCAGCGCTGCTGTCGATCTACAAACACATTTTATTCAGTCATTTTAAACAGTGTCATGTGATGTGGTGTAACCGATATTCACACGACCATCAAACACATTCACCTTTAAACTCCCTCTGGTGTGAAGAACAGATCATTCATCGTTCTGTCATCACTTCCTCTCATTCAGACCAGTGTTTTCTGTTCATATAATGACAGTCAGTAGAGTCCAGTGTTGCTTGGCTCCCAACATTCTTTAAAATACAGTCACGTTTATTCATTTATCAGATTATAGATTTTCAAAACATGAAGACATGAGGAGAGTAAATGATGACAGAACGATTATCATTAAAAGGACACACCATGTTTGAATTTGTAGATTTGATTGATGATGTTTTCAGTCATGTCTGATGATAATGTTTTTTTGTTTTGTTTTGTTTTGTTTTTATATATAAAGAGTAGGATATTTTTTATATGTCAGGATATAAAACAAAATAAAAAAAGTAATCTGTAAAGACTTCCCAATAATCTCAGTGAAGAAGCCTGAGTTTTCTTCAATCAAACATGTCCTTCTGTTGGATCCGCTGTGCTTCATCTGATCTTGTTCTGTTGTGTCCGGAAGCGTCTCTCTCTCGTTTGCTCTTCTGATCCGTGTTTCTTTAGGTTTTGTGTTCATCTGCGAGTTTCTTCTCCTTGACTGAAATGACTGAACACGGATCTGTTTAAAATCACTGTTACAGAGGAAACACTCTTGTGTGTAGGATTGATTCCACAGTCATTATTCTTAATTTTATTGAGGAGGAATATGAAACCGCTAGAAGAGTTTTAGTGGCGTCAGAGGAAGTGATGTCAGAGGAAGCTGTAGTTTGTGCTCTCATTCAATGCAATAACCACGGAGTAGCCGAGCTTCACTGCAGCATGAACGTCTGCATTTATCAAGAGAACAGAGATTATAAAGCTATATTTAAGTTTTCATGTGTTTGCTGTGCTAATTTATATTAAGGTGACCTCTGACCTGTGTTGTGAATGTTGTTTTGTTTTTCTTTTTTAAGAAAAGAGTTTTAAGAACCAACATTCTGTGTGTTTCTTCGGATCACTGTCATGTGAGTTTTTTATTAATAATTAGCAGGATACCTTTGATTATACATACATATGTGTGAAAAATATCAATTATTGCATATATAAAATTAGAAAAATATTTAGAAAAATAAAAAAGAATCAAAGAATATAAATAGCACATATATATAAGGAAAACAGAAATATTTAATATGTGTATACTGTATACAGTTGCAAGAAAAAGTTTACCATTTTAAATTTTCCAGTTATCTGCATAAATTGGTCATGAAATTTGATTAGATTTTTACCAAAGTCACAAATATCAACAAACACAATATTTCTAAGCTGATAAACAATCATCATCGTTCATGTCTTTATTGAGCACAGCACACTCATTAAAAAAATAAAAGAAACACTAGGCTTCATGTGTCACTAAATGCCAGTTGGAGTCAGATGTTAGCAACCCAGGAGTGCAATTAATGAAACGAGAATAAAGGTGTGGTTTAAAGCTTTTTTGTTTACAAAAGCTGTGTTCCAAATTTATAGGGTTAGTTCAGCCAAAAATGAAAATCATGTCATTAATAACTCACCCTCTTGTCGTTCCAAACCCGTAAGACCTCCATCTTCAGAACACAGCTTAAGATATTAGTTTAGTCCGAGAGCTCTCAGTCCCTCCATTGAATCAGTTTACGGTGTGTATCTATTCAAAGATTACACATGGATCGAATGTCTGCCTTTAGACCACTGCTTTACTCTGTCTATTTTTCAACTGCCCCGAACATTACCCAACATTCCCAGCATTGATGCTACGGAATCTCTATGGTCTCAAAATGGTAAACTTGCCCGGGGTCTCAACTGGTCGCCATGTCTCCTGAAAGTGACATTTGTGTCTCGTCCCTGAACTTTGTAAGACACTGGCCCTGTTTGTTTTACTATCACACCTGGAATCCATTTGTTCCCTCCTCCTGTGGTGTTATGGAGGTACACTAAGTCCTTTGCAGAAATAGACCTCTCCACAGCACATCTGTCATAAAACTTTTTCAGGTATTGCTTCCTGCAAACAGCAACAGTGAAATCTGGATGAACAGAAGTCCTGGTGAGTGCGCATATGTCTATTAAGAAAAAGATGTGCTGGCGATTGGCCTGTAGTGCATTTTGGAGTGGTGTGATACTGCATTAAGAAAAGAGAGATCTTGGGCCCTATAATACACCCGGCGCAGTGCGAATTAAAAGGCACAGCACAAGAGTGTTAGCTAATTTTAGTCTGGTGCCATTTGCATTTTCCTGTACAGCGCCACGTTGTTTAATTAGCAAATGCATTTGCACTAATTTTTGTGCCCATGGGCGTCTGATCTAAAAAAGAGGTGTGTTCAGGCACGTTGCTGGTGCATTGCTATTATAAGGAGCTGAAAATAGACTGTGACATAGACCAGCTCAAACCTGGTCTAAAGTCTGGCGCGATGTTTTTTCTTTGTTATTTAAAGAGCGTATATGCTGCTTATTAAAAACAGCAGCACAAAAACATGCCAAATTAAAGGATTGCAATGCATAAGATTTTTTTGTAGGCTAATTAAATTAATATATACAGTACAGACTAAAAGTTTGGACACACCTTCTCATTCAAAGAGTTTTCCTTATTTTCATGACTATGAAAATTGTAGTCACACTGAAGGCATTTATAAGGAGTTCCCAGAAGGGCCTACCTGCTGATTGTAATCATCAATAAGGGAGTGATCCAGTATGTCCCTAGCAGGTACCCAACTCCTCACCTCCGTACGGTAACCTTCCCAGTCCACCAGGTACTGGAATCCTCGTCCCCTCCGTCTCGAGTCCAGAATACGATTTACCAAATAAGTTGGTTCCCCATGTACGAGACGCGGCGGTTGGGGAACCGTGGTAGGCAGATTAATACGTGAATAAAACACAGGTTTAATTTTGGACACATGGAAGGCAGGATGAATTCTCCTGTACGCTGGAGGTAGTTTGAGGCGGACTGTCACCGGACTAATGATCTTGGTGACAGGAAACGGGCCAATAAATTTGGGAGCTAATTTGTTAGAAACGGAGCGGAGAGGAATGTTGTTAGTAGAAAGCCACACTTTTTACCCACGATGTATACGGGAGGCTTTGACCGGTGGCGATCGGCCTTGGCCTTAGTGCGCTCCCTCATCCAGAGCAGACTCTTGCGGGCTCTGGTCCAGGTGCGGTGGCACCTCTGGACAAATGCGTGACTTCAGACTCCAGACTAGGAAAAACCGGTGGCTGGTAACCTAAGCTGCACTGAAACGGAGAGAGGCCCGTGGCTGACACTGGTAACGAGTTGTGAGTGTACTCCACCATAGAGAGTTGTTGACTCCAGGAAGAAGGATTCTTGGAGACTAAACATCGCAACGTTCTCTCTAAATCTTGGTTGGCTCACTCAGACTGCCCGTTTCTCTGGGGATGGTAACCCAAAGACAGACTAACCAACGCTCCTAACAATTTACAAAACTCTTTCCAAAATTTGGATATGAATTGGGATCCCCTGTCAGAAACCACGTCTACCGGGAGGCCATGTAACCGAAAGACATGATCAAGGACAGTGACCGCTGTCTCCTTGGCTCTAGGTAATTTGGGCAAGGGAATGAAATGTGCCACCTTCGAGAACCGGTACACTACGGTCAAAACGACCGTGATGCCATTAGAGGGGGGGGCGGTAACAAAATCTAGAGCGATATGTGACCAGGGTCTCGAAGGGACAGACACCCTTATGAAAAATAACCATGGTTATTTGTAGTAAAACCATGGTTAATTCTCGTAAGGGCAGCGTTTGAAGAAGCCCATCTGGAGGTCGGTTAGATGACTTACAACTGGCGCAAACTGAGCAAGCCAAAAAAAAATCGTGGACGTCGCAAGCCATAAGTGGACACCAGAATCGTTGCTTAAGTAAACCCTTGGTTTGGCTTATCCCTGGATGACGAGTGACATTAGAGCAGTGACTCCACTAAATAACCTCGGACCGTAACTCTTCCGGCACAAATAAACGATTCGGTGGACATCCAGGTGGAGGCGTTACTCCTTCTAAGGCCGTCTTGACCTTTGATTCGACCTGCCATTCGAGTGCTGAGACGACTATTTTCTCAGGAAAAATACACTCAGGAGTCACTGGGCATTCAGAAGGATCAAAAAGACATGACAAAGAATCGGATTTAACATTTTTGTAACCCGGGCAGTACGACAGAGTAAAATCAAAGCAGTGAAAAAAAAGTACCCACCAAGCCCTGACCCCTCCAACCAGTGACGCCACTCCTCTAAAGCTAATTTGACAGCCAACGATTCCCTGTTACCAATGTCATAATTGGGTTCAGCAGGAGATAAACGATGTGAAAAAAACGCGCAGGGATGCATCTTATCATCCGAGACAGCACATTGGGAAAGCACTGCTCCTACCCCCACCTCTGTTGCGTCGACCTCCACAACAAACTGCTGTGTGGGATCAGGGGCTACTAGCCGAAACGAAGCGGCTCTTGGGGTAAGTAAATGCAGTTTCGGCTGCATCAGACTACCTGAACAGAGTACTGGGGGAGGTCAAGGCGGTCAAAGTTGAAACTAGTTGGCTGAAATTATGGATAAAACGTCGATAAAAATTGGCGAATTCCAGAAACCGATGTAGGGCCTTTACAGGAATCTGGAGATGGTCAATCTATCACAGCCTTAACTTTGTCAGGATCCATACGTATTCCCTCGGAAAAGACGATATTCCCTAGGAAGGAACAGACTGTGCATGGAATACGCATTTCTCCGCCTTGACAAAAAGACCATTCTCAAGTAATCTCTGAAGCACTTGTCTGATGTGTTGCACATGTTCCTGGAGAGATGAAGAAAAAAATTAGTATGTCATCCAGGTAAACATATATAAACTGATCTACCATGTCTGTCAACACGTCATTAACGAGTGCTTGGAAAAACCATGGCGAGTTGGAGAGCCCAAACGGCATCACCAAATATTCAATGTGCCTTCAAGGGGTGTTAAAGCAGTTTTCATTTCATCCTCCTTCCTGATGCGGAAGCATTACGTAAATCCAATTTTGTGAATACGGATGCTCCCTCTCGAAAGCTGAAGACATCAATGGCAAATGATAGGTATTCTTTATCTTGATGTTGTTCTGCTCTCTGTAGACAATACAAGGTCGCAGAGAACCATCCTTCTTACTCACAAAAAAAAGAACCCCGCCCCTGCTGGAGAAGAGGAAGGGCGGATGAACCTCGATGCCAAAGAATCAGAAATGTATTTCTCCATGGCCTCCCTCTCCAGAATAGAAAGAGAGTAAAGTTTGCCTTTAGGCGGAGACTTACCTGGAACTAAGTCTATAGCACAGTCATAGGGACGATGCAGAGGAAGAGAAGCAGCATGGGACTTACTGAGCACCTCCTTCAGGTCCAAGTACTCTGCGGGCACGTTTGCTAACACCATGGTCTCCTTCTGAAAGACAGAAACAGGCACAACAGGACAAGCGGAAACTAGACAAGACTCATGACAACTTTCACTCCACAAAGTGACTGTGTTGGAACCCCAGTCCACTCGTGGATTATGTTTGACCTACCAGGGGTGACCTAAAACAATGGGAGTGACAGGGGAGACCATGTGGTTGCCCCTAGGTGAGCAGAGTTATGGGTTCAGTGTAGTGAGTGACGTGTGGCAGTTCCTGGCCATCGAGTGCGGTGACCTGGATAGTATGACACAGAAAAGGACAGGAAGGTTCAAGTGACGTGCAATGAGAGAGTCAATGAAATTACCTTCGGCCCCAGAGTCCAGTAGGGCGTCACAATCGTGAGTGTGGTTCTCCCACCGCAGTTTCACAGGAAGGAGAGTCGAAGATGTAGTTGAGGACTTCCTCAAGATTCGGGAGATTCCACCCGATAGTACCCTCAAACTTACTAAATTCCCATTCCCATTGAAATATAAGTTTTGTGTTTTCATTTCCTCAAATACCTAGCGAAAGTGTTAAAGGGCTCCCTGGCTATTAAGACTTTTATAGCTTAATATAACGTAAATGATGTCCTTACTAAAATATGTTGTGGAAAACCCATTAAAGATTTGTTATTTTTTTAAATCACATGGTTTTATACATATTTTGGACTATGGGGGGCGCCATTATTCTGATGATGTAAAATGGTTGCACTCAGTGAGCTACTGTTGCTACCTGTTGCTGTTTACTGTAGCACAAGTCGGAATAGACAACTCGGAAAATAAAATACTGATATGATGACTACAGTAGGGTGACCAAAAGTGCCATTTTCCCAGGACATGTCCTTGCCAGGATTTTTATATTGCCTAAAATATCCAGGTTTTGGGGATATCCCTCCATTTCACGTTTGGTCACCCTAGACTACAACTACTGAAAGAACTTACATGTGATGATGGATATAAGTATAGGCTTAAACCAAATGCCATACCATTCCCTCAAGGAGTCTAAACGCCCCAGATCTCGAGGGAAATCTGCGCTGAGAAACTCCTCCAGTGGCCGCAGCATCATGATTAGCATCGACATGTTTACATCCTAATAGGATGGCATAGCATTTCTTGTCTAAGCCGTTTGTAAGCTGTTCCCACAACCTTAGGGTTAGGAGTCAAATTCTCTAACCACTAGGCCACTTAGACCTACAGAATGCTTACTATCTTGTCCGGATTAGGGAGGGGGATGAGTGGAAGACAACCTTTAACAGTCCTACAGGGCACTTTGAATATTTGGTTCTTCCGTTCGGGTTGTCCAATGCCCCGGCCATCTTTCAAGCACTTGTTAATGACATGCTGAGAGATATTATCAATCAAATTGTTTTTGTGTTCCTGGATGAATTTGAATATTCTCCTCTTCCTTCCAGGTGCACATCCAGCACGTCAGGCAGGTGCTTCAGCTGCTACTTGAGAATCAGCTATTTGTTAAGGCGGAGAAGTGTACCTTTCATGCTCAATCAGTTTTGTTTTTGGGTTTTCATCTGGTCTGTAGTGACTCAGAATGCTTTTGATGAGCTCAAATGCAGATTTATTTCTGCCCCTATTCTCATTACACCTTATTCTTCTCTGCAGTTTGTGGTGGAGGTCGACGTTTTGGAGGTAGGTGTTGGAGCAGTTCTCTCTCAAATACCCCCTCAAGATTATGAGGAGGAGGAGGCTGGGATCGAATGCTGTGGTTGGTGCTGGCTGGTTTTGGACTTCCTTTAAGCACTCCACCTACAGACACTCATGTACAGTACTTCTTGAGTAGGAAGGGCCTCAAAAATCTAGAAGACATTTTTATAATATGGTAACCTATACTCTGAATTTGTGCTCTATATTTAACCTTTCCAAGTGCACAAACACACACACTCATTTTCAAAAACTTAAAATTTTGTCATTTACATATTTTAACCATTGATCTTTAATAGATTTAAAGGGGTCATCGGATGCAAAATGTTGTTTGAACAGAAATGTGTGTTGGAAGTGTATGTACACATCCACCCTATAATGATAAAAATCCACCCAGTGTTTTTTATTTTAATCCTTATTTTAAAATCCCCTTTTTCTAATCAGACTGTTCTGAGATTCCTGTCAGAATGATGTAGTTCTGCACAAGCCAATCCCACTATGGTTGATTGACAAGACCATCTTATCTTAGACCCGCCCTGAGTGAGCTGTCCACCAGTGTGTGGACTCTAGTGCAAGGGAAGACAAGAATGTCTCTGATTAAGTGATTGAGGTGTTTCGTTGTTGGATATACTAGTGAACATAGAAGTCGTCGTTTAATCTCGACATTTGAACTGCTGAAGAGGATTAATATTACTTAAATTTTTTAAGGGAATGCACCGTATCTATGTTCACGCAAATCATTCTTGATCCAGCTTCATTTACAGAAAAGGTATATGGGTTTTTTTATGAATGTTTGCAAATCACCTTTCCTAATATGTGCTAGTTAGCCAGTTTCAAGGCTGAAGTTTACCGTCTGCTCAACACCTGACGCAGGGTTGCCAACTCTCACACATCTGGCGTGTCACTCATGCTTGGACTTCAGCGTGAGATTGATGCTGAAAGCATGAGTGTCACGCCAGATGTGTGAGAGTTGGCAACCCTGCCAGACAGTAGAGAGGGGCGGAGTCACCAGAGCTCATTATCATTCAGAGCAACATGGACTACAGCAGCTAGAACAGCTTGCTGTAAACAGAGCTGATTTTGACTGGGTAAAAAGGGTGTTTTTTACGCTACCATTGAGAAATTTTAACCAAAGTATGTTTTAGACTTTTTATGAAGACCCTAAAGAATCATATCAACTTGTGGAAAATGGGCAACCGATGACCCCTTTAAATTATAAACTATTTATAACCTGAAAATGAAAATAGATTTCACAGTTAATAATTAAATACATGACAATAAAAACAGTGACATGTGACACAAGAAGACAAAAATACAGAAAAGGGTTGGAGCTACATAAGGTGAATAATGAAAATGATTTATTGACTGTGTGATCATTTGAATTGAAAGCTACTTTTAATAGTAATAATAAAAATGACTGATGTGACATTACATTATAAACTAAATGACTGATTTCAGTCAAACGGAACACAAATAGAGAAAAGAACAGAAACACAAGCAGGACTCACACACACTGATCTTACTGTCTATATGTATTGCATACATTTATTCTGATGTTATTTTACTCACAGAAGTTCAGCTGCAGTATTAATATCATGAAGAGAAAAGAAGAGACTCTATAATATCTCACTGTTACTGATTCACCAGAATCTCTAGTCAGTCTATTCTGATTCATCAACACAGTTTCACTGATGATTGTCTCCTAACAACATTAAACCCAGGGTAGAGCGGCTGAGTGAATGTGGTCTGGACTGTGTGGATGAGGGTCATTGTGTCAGAGACGCTGTAGAAGGACAGAGTTCCTGCTCTGTGATCCACAAACACTCCTATTCTACTGCTGATGGGAATCACAGGGAGAACAGTCTCTATGTTATTGTGTCTGAATGAGAAACTGGAGGGAAAGCAGATCAAACTCCAGGACTGATCATTAGATCCAAATCCACACTCATCACCCCGTCCCTTCCTGCTGATGCTCTTATATGACACTGATATAAAGACACGAGTCCCAGTCCACTCCAGCTCCCAGTAACAGCGTCCACACACACTCTCTCTACACAACACCTGATACCAGTGATCAAATCTGTCTGGATGATCAGGATACGGTTGCTTTTTTTTTGTTTGAATAATCGCTCTTTTTCTTTCAGACAGACGGAGCCATTGATTCATTGTGTTCAGGTCCAAAGTGAGCTTATGGAAATCTAATGGAGATAAAACACATCAGAAACAGGAATTATGAATCTGTTTGATCTTTTCATGTAGTTCTCTTCATGTTCAGTGTATCATCAGTAGCTGCGTTTACATGGAACCTACTAATCCAATCGTAAGATGACTAGAAGCACAATCAGAATAAAAAAGGTAAATACATATATGTAAATACGTCAGTCGGATTGAATTGGCCAGATCTGACTAAAATTTTGATCTGAGCGAGAGAACATGTAAACACTTGATTGGATTGAAAACTGTAAAGTACTGTGCATGCACTGTTACGTAGAAATAGCGTAATGACGTATGGTGCGCAGAACGATCTGTTCTTCCTGGCGAATAAAGTGTCATAAATAAGTATGCCGTCATTATAAAACAACCCTTTCACTCAGTGATAGTGAAGTGAAGAAGGAGGCCTTGTTTAAGACTCTCATCAACAAACGACTGGTTTTGGGGCACTTTCAATATTTTTTTTTACATGTAGGCAGTACTGCACAACAGTTCATGTGCTCGCCGTTGCCTAATTAACCCCTTTTCACACCGCACGTTGATCCCAGAAAGTGCCGGGTCGCCTTCTCTGTGAACACAATTGATTGATCCCGGGTTGAGGACCTAGTAACATTGCAGGGTTCAGTCTTGGAAAGAGATCTGTGCTTATTTACAAATGCCAGAACTAATGCCGTAAAGGGTGTGTCGCAGTGATGACGCACGTTATTGTGCAACTCTTTTCACTTCACATCCTAATGTTACGTGTCATTATGGGACATTTACGAGTTATGTGTGAACGCAAGCACAGATTCTGGGAAATCCCTGACAATGTGAAAGGAGCAAAATCTAGTGAACTGGGAACAATTTCTGGGACACATTATCCATGCAGAATCACAGTGCGAAAGGGCTTTAGTGTCTCAGTACAGATGAACAGATATCTGTGCAAATCATCATTTACATCATCAGTTATAAAACTCTTCTTTCACCTTCTACAGGAAGAACATGAACACAGTGAGTTTTTCTGCTTGTTTTCTTACTGACTTACATTGTAGGAAGTCGTTCCTGGTTCTGGGAACAATGTTGGTGATTGTGACTGTGGAAATCAACAGACATGAACAGTGTGATTCTCATGATCCTGAGTTCATTCCTAACACATTTCTAATATGATGTTCTCCATGATATGAGATGATGATGGACTAGTTTCTGAGAGCAGATGAATCTCCAGGACTTTACCTCTGTCTGAGATCTTCTTGAGCTGCTCTTTGCAGAAATTCTCCAGTTTGTCTCTCAGTTGATGGACAGATTCTCTCAGATCATCAGAAGAGAAGAGAGAATTGAAGAGATCATCATTTCCGTCTATAGATTCAGGAGGTGCTGAGAGAGACTGGAGACTCTACAGAAAACAGAAATCAAAACTCATCAGCTCCACATGTACAGCTCAAGTACATCAGTGGAGTCTCATTGTAGGTTTGAGTAGATTTGCTCAGGAAAAGCAGTGGCTACAATTAGATTGACTATTATTTATAACTTTACAGCGGTTAGAGACACTTAAACTTCATAAGGATCCTTAAGACACAACCAGGTTTGGTTTAGTTTGGTTCAATGTTACAGACTAAAAACAACAACAATTCAACCAGGTTTGAGGATCACCTGATCCAATTCACTTTTTTCACCAGGATATAATAAATCTGAGGGTAAAATTAGGTAAATGTTGAAATGTTACTGAAGTTTTGAACTGTCGGTAATGCTAGTGGAGGTTGACCAGATGAGAGTCTGACTGATGATTATATAATAAGACACTCATGAAATGTTTCTCTCTGAGTCTCTGTCACAGCAGGATCTGCTCAAGTCCACAATGATCCTGTTCTTCTAGATGTGTGTTACCTGCAGGAACTGGATGTGATCCTGTGTGTGTGAAAGCTGCTCCAGCTCAGCGTCTCTCCTCCTCAGATCATTGATCTCCTGCTCCAGTCGTTCCAGTCGTTCTTCAGCTCGACTCACTGCAGTCTTTTCCTGATCTCTGATCAGTCGTATCAGCTCAGAATGGCCTCTCATAACAGAGCGGATGAGCTCAGTAAAGATCTTCTCACTGTCCTCCACTGCTGTCTGTGCAGAGCGCTGTTAGGACACACAGTGATTCAGCTTCAGTGAGTCTGAACTGAGACGGAGACAAACTTCTCTTCTTCTCCAGACTCACCTTATGAGACTCCACAGTCTCTCTCAGCTGCTGGAGATCTTTCTCTCTCTGCTGGATTCTCTGCTGGAGCGTATTCTGTGTCTCCTTCAGCTGGTGCTGGAGGACAAATGGAAGATACTGAATATCACAGAAAACAACTGTGACAGTGAACAATGGCTGTAGGTTCAAACTCCAGAAGTGAGGATCAGTTACAATCATCATAAATTAATTACTAAAAATAGACAACATAAACACATATTTTTGAATCTTAATTATATATCTAAATTACAACCTATGCTCTCAACGTCAAATACAGAAATGTTAATCCATGCATTTATGACTTCAAGGTTAGATTATTGGGTAACACTTTATAATAACTACACACTAATAATCATTAATTAAGCATTAGTAAACAGATAATTCATAATTTATAAAGCATTAATAGACAGTAATAAGCAGTTTATAAATACAGATATAAATGCTTTATTCTTGATTTAAAAGCATATCTATAATGTGTTTAATAATTGTATTTTCATACTTTATTCATGATCAATTTATCATTTCTCAATGAAGTGTAGCATTATTTACAAACCAGTTATTTAGGAGTTGCCAGTGATTCATAAGATCACAAGAAATGTAGTAAATTCAGGTAGTTATAAAGCATTTAGTAGTGGTCAGTTAACTATTTATGTGAGCTCATTTAAAGTGAGGACTAGTTATGCCTTGTAAAGCATTTATAAAGGATATTTACAGGCTCAGTTATCTTCTAAACAAAAAACGGAAACAAACACAACACAGTGATACAGAACATATAAATATTAACAGCCTTTAAATCTCATTTGTAAAAGCTTTACAAGGCATAAATAGTCCTCACTTTAGATGAGCTCACAAAAATAGTTAACTAACAACTACATATGTTTTAGAACTACCTGAATTAACCCTGAATTACAGTAGAAATATGTTAATAAACCATTTATTAACACTATAAGTAACTATTACTATATGTCTGAATAAAAAGATGAATGCACATTTAAATAATTTATTAATCATTTACTTACAATTTCTAAGTGATCTTATGAACCACTGACAACTCCTTAATAACTGGTGTGTAAATAATGCTATACTTAATTTAGAAATGATAAATTGATCATTAATAAAGTATGAAAAAACATTTATTAAACACATTATAGATATGCTTTTAAATCAGGTATAAAGCATTTATATCTGTATTTATAAACTGCTTATAAATGTTTATTAATGCTTTATAAATGATTAATTAACTGTTTCCTAATGCTTAACTAATGATTAATAGCATGCAGTTATTATAAAGTGTTACCGATTATGGTAATGCTTTATTGGGTGGTTGTTCTGCACGCTTAGTAAACAAACTACAGCTAGTCCAAAATGCAGCAGCAAGAGTTCTTACTAGAACCAGGAAGTATGACCATATTAGCCCGGTCCTGTCAACACTGCACTGGCTCCCTATCAAACATCGTATAGATTTTAAAATATTGCTTATTACTTATAAAGCCCTGAATGGTTTAGCACCTCAGTATTTGAATGAGCTCCTTTTACATTATACTCCTCTACGTCCGCTATGTTCTCAAAACTCAGACAATTTGATCCAGTACGTATCCAGACCAGATGGTGGATCAGCACCTAGAAAGGACCTCCACATCCCTGAAAGACAGCGGAGACCAGGACAACTAGAGCCCCAGATACAGATCCCCTGTAAAGACCTTGTCTCAGAGGACCACCAGGACAAGACCACAGGAAACAGATGACTCTTCTGCACAATCTGACTTTGCTGCAGTCTGGAATTAAACTACTGGTTTCGTCTGTTTTTTTTTCTCCATTCTGTCACCGATGGAGTTATGGTTCCTTGCTGCTGTCGCCTCCGGCTTGGTTAGTTGGAGACACTTAATTTACAGCGTTATCATTGACTTGATTGCACAGATACTATTTAAACAAAGCTGGATGATGACATCACTGAATTCAGTGATGAATCGCTTATAACTGAAAATGTAATGTTTACCATTGTCCTTCTATATTATTGACATACTTTTTTCTATTTCATTCTTTAAAGCTGGTTTGACACAATCTGTATTGTTAAAGGTGCTAGATAAATAAAGGTGACTTGAAATAAGTGCCAGCAGTATTTCATCAGTGTTTAGTTTTAAATACCTGTTTCTCTGTGCTCTGTTCTACAGCTGATACAATGTTGTGGTTTTTATGTCCATCAATCGTACACAGCATACATATGAGTTTTTGGTCAGTGTGACAGAAAACCTCAAGGATCTTCTTGTGTTTCTGGCAGATCATCTCCTGCAGTTGTCCAGTGGCATCAGTCAAATTGTGTCTCTTTCCTTTAAACCAACTCTCGTGTTGTTCAAGGTGATTCTGACAGTAAGAGTTCAGACACATCAGACAGGATTTGACGGCTTTGTATTTTCTTCCAGTACAGACGTCACACTGAACATCTCCAGCTCCAGCGTAACAGTCAGCAGGACGTTTCCTATTCTTCACTTTCTCCACCACTTCAGCCAGCATGGTGTTCGTAGCTAAATCAGGTCTTGGACTGAAGGTCTGTCTGCACTGAGGACAGCTGTAGACTCTCTTCTGATCCTCCTGATCCCAGCAGTCTGTAATACAGCTCTTACAGTAACTGTGTCCACACTGGATGGTCACTGGATCCTTCAGGAGATCCTGACAAACTGGACACAAGAACTCATCGTGAAAAATTCTGGCTTCTGCCATTTTACTGCATGAATATAGTGTCACAAACACACAGTTGCTCAACCTCGTTTCAGTTTCTCTTTCTCTGAACACACGTGTGCCCTGTTTCCTGGTTCTGTGTTTGAGATACGCAGTGTTGGGGAGTAATAAGTTACATGTAATGGAATTGGAACATATTTTAGTGACAAAATACATGTAATTTTGATTAGTTACAGTTACTAAGAAAAAAGTGAGTAATTAAATTACAATTATTAAAAAAATTAAAAAGATTACGAACGGGGTTACATCAGATTTTCCTAAGCCTGGCTCATGCTTGCAGCCTGATCCCAGGAATGCCATTTGCCACTCCACCATTACAACTTTAAATGAAAATCTAAAATCTAACTTGCTCTCTTTACTCGGCCATCTTAATTTCACAATGCAATTAATTCCACAGGGAAGGTCTTTCATACCCTGAGCAAAAGGTAGTATACTTCAAGTTTATTTTATTAAGTTTACTTAAGTAAAGTTCAAGTATACTTTTAAGTATACTTTAGGTAGCAAGTATACAAAGTGTTCTAGTGTTCTAGTAGTATACTTGTAAGTGTACTGTTTCAATACTCCTTGGGACTAAATCGGCCCATTTTCTAGTATATAAAATATACTTTTAAATATACTTTAAGTATAACAGTAGTAAACTTTGAGTACACAACTAGTTTACCTCTATGTTTGTAGTTTGTACTGCAATTACAACTAGAAAAAAAAGTTTGTTGAGACAAACTTTGAGTTGGCTTGAGAAAGCCTGACCAGAAAGTTTGAAGAAGTTTAAAGAAGTTAGAAGTTTATAGTTTAAAGTTAGATTGTTAGATTAGTTGAAAGAAAGAAAGATATATTATTAGAAAGAATGACAGATAGATTAGTTAGAAAGAATGATATAGTTTAGCTCAAAAGAAAAAATGATAGATAGATTAGTTTGACAGAAAGAATGCATGCGACTAACATGTTTCTAGCATGATTAGCAAGTTGCTAGCATGTTGTTAACATGACTAGCATGTGGCTACCATGTTTCTAGCATGACTAGCATGTTGCTAGCATGTTTCTAGCATGATTATCATGCAAATAGCATGTTGTTAGCATGACTAGCATGTTGTTACCATGTTTCTAGCATGTTTCTAGCATGATTAACATGCTGCTAGCATGTTGCTAGCATGTTTCTAGCATGATTAGCAAGTTACTACCATTTTGTTAGAATGACTAGCATGTTGCTAGCATGTTTCTAGCATGACTAGCATGTTTCTAGCATGATTAACATGTTAATAGCATGTTTGCTAGCATATTGTTATCCTGACTAACATGTTGCTAGTATATTTCTAGCATGATTAGCATTTGACTAGCACGTTGCTAACATGTTTCTAGCATGATTAGCATGTTGTTAGCATGTTTCTAGCATGATTAGCATGCGACTAGCATGTTGCTAGCATGATTTTAGCATGATTAGCATTTCGCTAGCATTTCTCTAGCATGATTACCATGTTGCTAGCATGTTTCTAGGATGATTAGCATGTTGCTAGCATTTTGTTCGCATTTTTCTAACATAAGCTAATAAGCCAACTTAATAAAAGTGAACTTGATTTGCTGATAGTTTACTAATTAAATACTTTGTACACTTATACTGCAAGTATACTCAGAAGTTTTCTTTAAGTGAAATTAATCCTATTTTACGACTACTATGTCCCTATTTAGGTTTGAATTTGTATAAATTTTGTTTCATGAATATCTGAGCATGCAAAATATACAAAGAAAGAACAGTGTATCTGCTTTTAAACAAAAACATTTCATTCTAGCTTCATGCATTCTTTTGTTAAACACTTTAATGTGGGTACGTTACAAAAAAAAGTTGATAGATGCAGGCTATGCACACTTTAACTACAAAGAAATCCTTGCAAAATTCCAATCAGACAACGGATGTGGAGATTTCACTCAATAACAATTGATAACATGGCTGAGAAGAAAATATTTAAGTGTAGGTATTATTATGGTTTTTATGGCATAGATGTACATTCTACCAGTTGTTACCTACAGTTTATACAAACATTATGGTCATTGACCAGTGATTGATATCTCAAACATAATAATAGCGGTTAGACGTTGGATTTTGGTTGAAAATGAAAATCGGGTTGACGTCTAAATACAATGACTGTTAGACGTCAAGCTCCAATGTTGGGCAGATGCTGAATTTTGGCTGTAATAACCCCCCCCCCCCCCCAAAAAAAAGTAAGTAAAAAGTAAAAAGTAAGGCTTAGTAAGTTTGTGGTTCCTGTAATAGTGTTTTCCAAAACACATAATTTGTTATAAAAGGAGCCATAAACAAAGATAAGGTGATATAGTTTTCATCATCATGAAGAAAAATGATTGAGGAATAATATTTTATCGTCATTGACTCAAAGTGGTTATTTATTATTAATGAACAATATTCAAGAGACAATATTTTCTTCCCTCAGATCAGACATTCAGAATTTTTATTTTTAAATACATTTTGGGAGAAAAAGCTTTCGAGACACATAGACATCAATAATCAGTATATGAATCTCAACAATGGTGACATGATTCATGCAGCAATGCATGCTGGGAGCCACCATAGTATAAAACGCATGGCTCCCAGCATGTGTTGCTGCATGAAGCATGTCACCATTGTTGAGATTCATACGCTGATTGTCGATGTCTGTGTGTGTCAGTATAGGTTAAGTTTTTTGAGCTCATGTTTGTTAAAATAACTGATTGTTATATAATACCGCTGGATCTCATGTGGCAGAAACACATTGTTTGTAATATGAAAGTACTAATGTCAACGAATCAGGTTATTTCATGACAATTATAAAACCATTAACAGGTAACAGCCATCACCTGATCTCATGTCACGTTAGCTTTCTTTGATGCTGCAAATGTGCTTGACACACAACTGTCACAGCAGCCACAATAGCCAAAACATATAATAAGTGTTAAGAGCTCAACTAATGGAAACACTAATCACTGTTATGGTGTTTAACTGTTATGCTGTTATGGAAATTAAACACATTAGAGTTAAATCCCTGTTAATTTTCAATAAGAGCTTTTGTAGATGTCTGACAGAAATAAAGTCAGTCTGGTTAGTAACAGGTGAAGCTGGTAATGCTGTTTGTGGAGTTGTTTAATCCTCCTCTGCTGATTTTTGAAATTCAAAAATCAGCATGGCGGCATGATCACATTGCGAGGCTCAGCGTCTTACCAGATTTCGGAAATTAGTGTTAATCTACCTGGTTATTTCATTCGTGTTCGCGCGATTCAGTTATGCGAACTACATCTATACTAAACAGTCACTTTTGGACATCAACAAACGGTGTTCCAACATAGTTTTAGATCATCCTTTCGACTTCAGCGAACTCCCACCGGAGCTACTGAGATCACCGCGGACAAGCCCATTACTCGTACTGACCGGAAGTTCTCGGCTTCGGCGTCGAGACCGTAAACAAAGACGGGGAAAGCGTGTAGGGCTGCGTGCTAAGCTTAGGCTAAACCCACATCGACCAGCTCTGCCCAGCATCTTCCTTGCCAATGTACGGTCTCTGATGAACAAGATGGACGAACTAAAGATCTGGACCCTCACACAAAAATGGCTTATGGACTGTAATGTTATGTTTTTAACTGAAACATGGCTCTGCAACGATGTCCCGAGCAGCGTGGTGCATTTGGATGGACGCTCTTCTTTCTTATTGTGGACTTTAGGCGGACTAGGAATCATGCGCACACACCCATCTACATCAACGGAGCTGTAGTGGAGCGTGTGTCCAGTTTCAAGTTCCTTGGCATCCACATCTCAGATGACCTCACCTGGTCCCTAAACACCTCCACCCTGGTCAAAAAGGCTCAGCAGCGCCTTTACTTCTTACGGAGCCTTAAACAAGTTCACCTCAGTCCCAGGATCCTTGCTGAATTCTACCGCTGTACCATTGAGAGCATACTCACAAACTGCATCTCAGTGTGGTACAGCAATTGCTCCGCATCTGACCGCAAAGCACTCCAGCGGGTGGTGAAAACTGCTCAATGGATCACCGGCACCCAGTTAACCTCCATCGAGAACATTTATCAGAAGCGCTGTCTGGGCAGGGCAAGAAAAATCATCAAGGATGCTTCTCACCCTAATCATGGACTTTTCACCCTCCTTCCATCCGGCAGGCATTACAGGAGCTAGTAGGCTCAGGAAGAGCTTCTTTCCTGAGGCTGTGACACTCCTGAACACCACACCGCCAATCTAACCTGCACCTGCTCTTTTACTGCACTGGTCACAGTACTTTACATACATGCATTGCACTACTTATATTTTGCACAGACTGCACATGGTTAAATCCATTACACTATAAACTGTCTAAGTGGTTACTGTACAAGCACAGTAGACTATTTCTACAAAAAATCATTGCACTACTGTTATTTTGCATATAATACATTGTTCAACAATACTTTTGCACACTCATCCAACTGTTTTTATTACCACTGTTCTCATGTTCCTGCTATTCATAATGTATATATAATCCTTCATTGCTCTGTTCATAATGTACATACAATCCCTACATTGCATTCATATTTATATATATACTCTGATCAGTATTGTATATAGCAACTCCGCTGTACATTCTGTATATCATAGCTTTACTTACTCTGCACTTTTATGTATATAAAACACTATATTCTTGCACATCTGGTTAGATGCTAACTGCATTTCATTAGCTCTGTACTTGTACTCTGCATAATGACAATAAAGTTGAATCTAATCTAATCTAATCTTGAGATCTTTAATGTGCTGCCATGCATTTCACCCATTGTTGCAGTGTGGTGCTTATTCCAACCAAAATTCAACCTCTGTCTGATATCGGAGTTTGACGTCAAACAAAGTTGGGTTTAGACGTCAACCCGACTTTAATTTTCAACCAAAATATGACGTCTGACTGATGTTGGATTAGTTGGAGTCCAATGACTTCCTGACGTCACATTGATGTACTGTGCCTGCTGGGTGGTGTTTCTTTTTCTTCTTCACTTGTGTATTTTTGAAAACTTTGTACAGAAGATGCATACTAGCACCCTCTACCATAAAACAATGAAAACACAGATTCTGGGAGTATAGCTCAAATATATTTAGACTTTTTGTAAGTATAAGTCAAGTATACTTAAACGTAATTTTAAGTATATTTCTGAGAAGTACATAAAGAGCATTTCTGAGAAGTACATAAAAAGTAAACTATTTTTAGTTTAAAAGAAGTATACTAATAGCACACTTGAATAAACTTATTTTTCGTAAGGGTAGCCAGGCGATCAGTTCTCCAATCCTGGTTTTTGCTCCTCAACAACTAAAGTGGCATCCCGTTTTTTGATTATGATGAGTTGGAGTCATCTGCAACACTTAAAGGGGGGTTGAAATGCTATTTCATGCATACTGAGTTTTTTACACTGTTAAAGAGTTGGATTCCCATGCTAAACCTGGACAAAGTTTCAAAAATTAAGTTTTTTTTTGTTTCAAAAATACCTCTTCCGGTTCGCCACAAGTTACGGAAAGTTTTTTTCGAGTATGGCTCTGTGTGATGTTAGATGGAGCAGAATTTCCACTTCTGCTGGAAGAGCGCGTGCTCCCGTAGAGCAGAGCACAGACATTCACTGATCAGAACGAGAGACCGAATTGTCACAAAATAAGTGTGTTTTTGGTTGCCAGGGCAAGACAACCCTGCACAGATTACCAAAAAAAAAAAAAAAACAGCATTAAGGGTGCAGTGGATGGAGTTTATTTTTACAGAGCATCAACGGAGTTGTGCAAGTGTTTTTGTTTGTTCCCTGCATTTCGAAGATGCTTGTTTTACAAACAAGGCCCAGTTTGATGCCAGATTTGTGTAACGGAGGCCAGCGAGTGGTGCTGAGCAGGTAAAACCTCACTCCCCGATCTCAAGAGACGCACTAGCGACAGATGCTAGTGGCTGTAGCCATTTAGCCTCCTTGTTAGTGCGTCCGCCTCCCATGCCGGAAGACCCGGGTTTGAGCCCCGCTCGGAGCGAGTGCGAGGAGAGTCAGAGAGGACCCGGGTGAGAGGGGTTACATTGGTGCCGTGACCCGGATGGGAGTGAGGTTTAGGGGGGTGAGTGTAACGGAGGCCAGCGAGTAGTGCTGTGCAGGTAAAACCTCACTCCCCGATCTCAAGAGACGCACTAGCGACAGATGCTAGTGGCTGTAGCCATTTAGCCTCCTTGTTAGTGCGTCCGCCTCCCATGCCGGAAGACCCGGGTTTGAGCCCCGCTCGGAGCGCGTGCGAGGAGCGTCAGAGAGGACCCGGGTGAGAGGGGTTACATTGGTGCCGTGAGGTTTAGGGGGGTGAGTGTAACAGAGGCCAGCGAGTGGTGCTGAGCAGGTAAAACCTCACTCCCCGATCTCAAGAGACGCACTAGCGACAGACGCTAGTGGCTGTAGCCATTTAGCCTCCTTGTTAGTGTGTCCGCCTCCCATGCCGGAAGACACGGGTTTGAGCCCCGCTCGGAGCGAGTGCGAGGAGCGTCAGAGAGGACCCGGGTGAGAGGGGTTACATTTGCACATCGTTTATTTCTTAAGGATAATGCAGTCCCAACGAAAAAGGGTCACGATCGTGTGGTGAGTAACTTGTTAACTTAGCTATCGGCGCGTAAGCACATCAAGTAAACAACATGCGATGTTGTCATCAAACTGCACTTTCCACATGTACACCTTAAAAAAAAAAAAAAAAACATAAAGTGGAACTTAGTCATTTTCCAAAACCGCTAAGCAAATATATACAGTTTCAGTACATACCACATAGCTCATTAGCTCCGCCCACACATCACTCGTCACTCCTCCAGCCACACGTGTTTTTCTGGGAAAAATCGGTACAGACTATCTTTCTCTTATAAATATAATAAAACTAAAGACTTTTTGGAGTTATGAAGGATGCAGTACTACTCTACAGGTACTCAAGATTAACATTCATTGATTTGCAAGTTCATGGCCAAATGAACGGCAATCGACACCTGTTAATACCCTGTCTACTGCTCTGTTGGAGTTGTACCCTATCATGATATAGCTTGTATTTTGTAGGGTAAGCAATGGTCAAGGAAACAAATGATGTCCTTCTGCAACAACGAAGCAACTGTCAATATTATTAATCGGGGACGCTCCTCTTTCCATTTACAAACCATTTTGTTATGCGAGTTACTTGGTTATCTGTACTGGGTAACTTCTATTTTCAGGCTGCACACATTTCTGGCTTAACAACCAAATCGCTGATTCTTCGTCTCAGTTTAAATTTCAGAAATTTTACCTCCTGTGCACGGAGACAGGAGGAAGACACTGTGAATCCAATTCAGTTTTTCGTCCTGTATATTCCATGTTGGCCTACTTGAGAAGCCGTCCACAAGGTGGTCAGCAGGACCCATTGTTTTTCACAGAGGAGGAAAAGCCTATGTCTCCTCCTTCTCTGTCAATACTGTGGTCTTCTCCCAGAACGGTTCACAGCTCATTCTCTGCACATAGGGGCTGTGACAACTGCAGCTTCCTCCACTTCTGTCTCTACCTTGAAGGGCATGGGGCAATGGTCTTCAGTTGCTTTTGAACATTATCTACGACCTGACACTCTAGTCATCCTTTAGGCTCGAAAAACTATGAGTGCAGCTCCCTAATGTTGGTTTAAAATAAATTATTCAGTAACTGTTGGATGTGTATCAGCATGCTTTCAGAAAAGGACACTCCATACAGCTTTAGCACAAATGGCAAATGATTGGTTTCGAGGGTTGGATAAAAAAAAGGATATGTGGAGCAGTCTTAAGATGCATTTGACCTTACTGATCACAGGCTTCTTTAGGAAAAATCTGAGAAAGTTATAGATTTAGAAAATCAGTTATTGCTTGGATGGAAAGTTATTTGGATAACAGATCACAGAGAGTTTAATTATTTTCTTTTTTCTTTTACCATGTGTCATTAATTAGGATAACACAGAAAATTTATTTTAAAAGGCAGGTAAAGTCACACCTTGGAATTCTGTACTTATAGTAGGTTGAGATATAGGAATTAGGTGAATATGTAATATGGTTTATATAGTAGGTGTTCTAGATATGAAAACGTTGGATGAAAAATTTATAGAGACAAACTTAAAAGGTAACTTTGCTGTCATGTTTTTAATGAATTGACTCACTGTTGAATTATGGATGATGCAGAAAAAAATTTCTGACTCAGATAAAGATGGCAAAGCAAGACTGATAAAGAAGTGGCCCAAAGATCATTACATTGAAATTTTGTCTGACACACCCAGTTCAGGTCTTGAATTGATGATCTGAATCAGGTGTATTTGATTAAGGAGACATGGAAAACCATGTTGGTGAGCCAACAGGAATGTGGTTGGGAACCACTGCCATAGAGAACCTGTGGTCAGTCCTCAGAAGGTGATTGGATAAGCAGAAGCCCACAACTTGTAATCGACCCATAAGCTAATATCCAGTTATGCCAGAGCGAACTGCAGAGGTTATGAAGAACAAGGGTCAACACTTTAAATATTCATTATATTTTTTACTCTCTTCCTTTGGGGCCCTGGTAATGAGTACTGGTTTTACCCCCAGTCCGATCCTGGGAGCTAAACTATAAAGGACACTGAACAGAACAGAGTTTGGAGCTGTAAGGTCAGATTATTTTTATGTACTTCATTTTCATTGTATTTACTTTATAATGCTGCTATAATACATTATGTCTGTGGTTAAAAGTTAAAATGACTGATGCCTTGGCACAGTGTACACACACATGCAAAGCTCGGGTTTTGACAAATGCGTGTGGTTAAGGCTAGAAGGGATTCGTTTGGCTCTATTGGGCATGCGCACATAAATACAGCGGAATTTTAGTACAATTCTGTACTAGGGCTTGCAAAGACTAGTCAAGCGCTGTCGGAAACAATCGACTACTCCAGCATGTATTAACCATAATACATACAAAGTGTTTGCAAGTACGACGTGAATTTTAGAATTGCAATATTGAGTGGAGCTATTACTTTCTATGAACTTATCTATGTTGCAAGTAAAAAATAAAATATGTAATTTAATACTTAGGTTTGTGTTACGTTAATATACTTTTTGTTCCCTTATTTCGTCATCTTCCTTTTCTTGTTTTGTTAATTGATTGATCCCCACCTGTCTCCAGTTCCCTGATTACCTCCTGTGTGTTTAAATACCCTGTCTGTTCAGTTCTTCCTCGTCCGTGATTGATAACACTATAATATTTGTAAGTTAAGGTATTGATGTTAATGTGTTGTATATTGTCTGTTATTCTCCTTCTATGTCAAGTCAAGTCAAGTCACCTTTATATATATAGCGCTTTAAACAAAATACATTGCGTCAAAGCAACTGAACAACATTCAGTAGAGGTCCTTTCTATGTGCTGATCCACCATCTGGTCTGGATATGTACTGGATCCGGGTGACTGCAGTGACCCTCTGATCTGGACACAGACTAGATCTGGTGTGACCTCGGAATAAGAGAGAAACAGACAAATATTAGTGTAGATGCCATTCTTCTAATGATGTAGCAAGTACATAGGGTGTTATGGGAAGTGTTTCCGGATCCGGTTTACCTAATTACTGTAGCCTAAAAATCCTTTAACGGATTTGGATTTTAAAAGCATATTAGTATGTTATGTGTAAACCAGGTTAAAGAGATGTGTCTTTAATCTAGATTTAAAATGCAAGAGTGTGTTTGTCTCCCGAACAATGTTAGGTAGGTTATTCCAGAGTTTAGGCGCCAAATAGGAAAAGGATCTGCCACCCGCAGTTGATTTTGATATTCTAGGTATTATCAAATTGGCTGAGTTTTGAGAACGTAGCGGACAAAGAGGATTATAATGTTGTAAGGGAAACAGGTCAATTTAGCTCAAAGGGAATCATTTAAGATTTTAAAGGGAATTTGAACAGAATCACTGTTTCACCGCTGCTCACGGAGACGCGCCTGCGGTTCAGTGAACGAGCCGTTTAACATCAAATCTGCGCTGGATACTAATATCCAAACTATAGTGAAAACACTATCAATTAGCACAGTAACAAGATCGGCAGCTTAAGACATTAACTTGTAAGCACAAAACACAAGATACTTCTCTTTTCAATATGAATAAGGCTTTATTAGATAAATCTAAGACATATAAACTAATCTAACACATAAACGCACGCACACACACATTCACACAAGTTGCAGGAAGATCGAAAGTTAGGGAAAGATGAGTTTAAGAGAATGGAAATATGGAATCCCAAGTTTACAGCAATACGTTAAATTGCATAGACATGAACAACCATCAATCACGTAATTAGCGCTCGCATTGAGTTCCTCAATGGGGTTAAAATTATATTAGATACACCAGCACAACAAATATCTGGGAATACGTTGCCTTCGTTTGCTGTGAAAGGGACTCCCGTTGAAAGGGGTATCCCGGTGTCGCTGATTGGCTGGAAGTTCAGTAGTGAAGTGACGTCTTGGGAAGCCCGTGGTTGTTGGGCGTTGGCTGAAAGTGCAAGTCGTGTGCGCTGGTTGAAGTTGAACGGGCATCCGAGGTCAGGCGTCGGAGACTCGACGTTACAAAACTTAACTCAGAACACGAAACTCTCAAACGGAAAAGAAAAGAAATCAAGTTTGACGAGACTAGGTTGTGTTCCTTCTCATCGTGGCATAGTAGCAGCAGGCAGGCATGCTGGAACCGCGCTCAAAGAACCATGATGACTAACCGCATGGCTAGATGCTACAAGCTAAAGCTAGGTAGCAAAGCTAAAAGCTAAGAGCAGGCATGACTGATAGCACGAGCAAGGCTGGAACTAAAAGCCGACATGGCTAATAGCAGCAGCTAGGGACTAAAAGCAGACTAAAAGCAAGGCATGACTGATAGCACAAGCAATGCTAGACTAAAAGCCGACATGGCTAATAGCAGCAGCTAGACTAGAACTAAAAGCAAAATTTCATGGGGTCCAAAGTATTTAAAACTTCCTTGTTGGCCACCCCTCAAATGTTGCCTTGACCAATCAGATATGGTCCTGGGGTCTGGGGTATCATAAATCATTGTTTATCTTACCAAGCATGTGGTTCTTGCCTCACAGGGTCTAATTTTGGACATGATTCCTATAACATGATTATGATATATTTTACAAATAAATGATTGTCAGGACAATATCAAGCTAGAAAATTCGATTATGTCAATACTAGACATGACTATGTATCCTATAGTTATCAAAAGACATACACAATAAGTGATTATACATGATAGTCAAATGTGTGGGTTACACATAAATTAATATGGAGTTAAGCAATGGAACGATTCATTTAGAAGTCTTTTTGAGTTCATTCTGGTCCATATATAATGTATAAAAAGCAGTTTCTTTGCCATTCTCTGGCAAAGGGACTTTTCTGTGAAGACAAACGTTTAAAGCCCTTCCCCCTTAGGAATTTCAGTCTGGTTTCACTGGCTGGGGGGGGGGGAGTCAATGCAAGTATTTAACTTGATCTCCTGGGTTTACATGTGATGTCCAGCGTTGCATTCCAATCACGAACAATAAATTTGACAATCTCTTCTTCTAATTAAAATTGTCAATAATTGTTATATTGGTGTTAATTTTGAAAGCTGTTGTGTGAACAAGTTGGTTGGTTGGTTATCTTGCTTGGTTCTTGTGGCACTAGAACTGATTTATGACTTCCTGAGGAATTCGGCTCTCGTTTCAATGCACACAGCTCTGATAGACTCTTTGATTTGTCTGATTCGACTCATTTCTGCTACAATGTAAAAGAAGATCATTCAAATACTGAGGTGCAAACCATTCAGGGCTTTATAAGTAATAAGCAATATTTTAAAATCTGTACGATGTTTGATAGGGAGCCAGTGCAGTGTTGACAGGACCGGGCTAATATGGTCATACTTCCTGGTTCTAGTAAGAACTCTTGCTGCTGAATTTTGGACTAGCTGTAGTTTGTTTACTAAGCGTGCAGAACAACCACCCAATAAAGCATTACAATAATCTAACCTTGAGGTCATAAATGCATGGATTAGCATTTCTGCATTTGACATTGAGAGCATAGGCCGTAATTTAGATATATTTTTGAGATGGAAAAATGCAGTTTTACAAATGCTAGAAACTTGGCTTTCTAAGGAAAGATTGCGATCAAATAGCACACCTAGGATCCTAAATGATGATGAAGAATTGACAGAGCAGCCATCAAGTCTTACACAGTGTTCTAGGTTATTACAAGCATAGTTTTTAGGTCCTATAATTAACACCTCTGTTTTTTTTTTTCAGAATTTAGCAGTAAGAAATTTCTCGTCATCCAGTTTTTATATCGACTGTGCATTCCATTAGTTTTTATAATTTTGGTATGTTTCACCAGGGCGCGAAGAAATATAGAGCTGAGTATCATCAGCATAACAGTGAAAGCTAAAACCATGTTTCCTGATGATATCTCTCAAGGGTAACATATAAAGCGTGAAGAGTAGCGACCCTAGTACTGAGCCTTGAGGTACTCCATAATGCACTTGTGTTTGATATGATACCTCTTCATTCACTGCTACGAACTGATGGCAGTCATATAAGTATGATTTAAACCATGCTAATGCTCTTCCATTAATTCCAACAAAGTGTTAAAGTCTATGCAAAAGAATGTTGTGGTCAATAGTGTTGAACGCAGCACTGAGATCCAATAAAACGAATAGACACAGACACACACACTCACACTCTGACTGGGGTTTGTAATTGCGTATGTCTGTCTCTGTGTGTGTATGTGACTGAATGAGGTACTCCATACTGCACTTGTGATTGATATGATACATCTTCATTCACTGCTACGAACTGATGGCGGTCTTATAAATACGATTTAAACCATGCTAATGCACTTCCATTAAAGCCAACAAAGTGTTCAAGTCTATTCAAAAGAATGTTGTGGTCAATTGTGTCAAACGCAGCACTAAGATCCAATAAAACTAATAGAGAGATACACGCACGATCAGATGACAAAAGCAGATCATTTGTAACTCTAAGGAGAGCAGTCTCAGTACTATGATACAGTCTAAATCCTGACTGGAAATCCTCACATATACCACTTTTCTCTAAGAAGGAATATAATTGTGAGGATACCACCTTTTCTAGTATCTTGGACAGAAAAGGGAGATTCGAGATTGGTCTATAATTATTTAGTTCTTTGGGGTCAAGTTGTGTTTTTTTGATGAGAGGCTTAATAACAGCCAGTTTGAAGGTTTTGGGGACATATCCTAATGACAATGAGGAATTAATGATAGTCAGAAGAGGGTCTATGACTTCTGGAAGCACCTCTTTAGGAGCTTAGATGGTATAGGGTCTAACATACATGTTGTTGGTTTAGATGATTAAACAAGTTTATACAATTCTTCATCTCCTATAGTAGAGAATGAGTGGAACTGTTCCTCAGGGGGTCTATAGTGCACTGTCTGATGTGATACTGTAGCTGACAGCTGAATGGTTGCAATTTTATCTCTAATAGTATCGATTTTAGAAGTAAAGTAGTTCAAAAAGTCATTACTGCTGTGGTGTTGGGAAATGTCAACACTTGCTGAGGCTTTATTTTTCGTTAATTTAGCCACTGTATTGAATAAATACCTGGGGTTCTTTTTGTTTTCTTCTAAAAGTGAAGAAAATTACATTCCCGCCAAGCAATGAGGAATTTGGATAGATCAGGAAGATAACTTAAGCAATCTTTTGTGGTAGAAGTGATGGTTCTACCATACTTGTGACAAGAAGCAGAATTTACAATTTTGGCTATGAAGTTTGGACAAAACTAAATAATGATCTGAGATATTATCACTTGGCTGCATAATTTCAACACTGTCAACATCAATTCCATGTTACATTATTAAATCTAGAGTATTATTTCAACAATGAGTAGGTCCTGAAACGTGTTGTCTAACCCAAATAGAGTTCAGAATGTCTATAAATGCTGATCCCAATGCACCATTTTCATTATCAACATGGATATTAAAATCACCAACTATTAAAACTTTATCTGCATTTATTAAAGAGTTTGGTGATTTTACATCTGAATTAGCAGAACTAACTCAGATGTAAAATCACCAAACTCGTATGGTGCCCTGGTGGCCTGTATACAGTAGCCAGTACAAACATAACAGGGGATTTATCATTAACATTGGTTTCTCTGGATAATGTTATATGAAGCACCAATACTTCAAACGAGTTATACTTGAAGCCTGCCCTCTGAGAAATCCTGAAAATGTTGTTATAAATTGAAGCAACACCTCCTCCTTTGCCTTTTAGACGCGGCTCATGTTTATAACAGTAATCTTGGGGGGTGGACTCATTTAAAATAATGTAATTATCAGGTTTTAGCCAGGTTTCTGTCAAACAGAGGACATCTATATTATAATTAGTGATCATATTAAAAATTTAAAAGTAAATTTAAAAATTAAAAATTAAATGCAATTTCTGCATTGACATTTGGGGTATAAGCCATAAAAACGTAAGCATACATGGTAGACTTAAAACCAGCTACGGCTGTACTAAGCGATAGTATATGCTCATATAACCGCAAAAGGATCATGGGACACTAACCTTGTTTTTATATAAATGCCTTTTATTCGCGATGTCACAAACCCAAACCAAAATCAGATATGTGGCAAAATTCTGACACTCGTCTCCAAAGAGAAATATGTAGAAAGGCCGAACGCAAATGGAAACGGGACAGGCTAAGTGTCTCCTTCCGCATGTTCAAAGACTCACTTACAGCATACAAGAACACTGCTAAATCAGCTAAAGCCGCATACTTCTCAAACTTAATTTAATCCAATCACTCTAACCCTAAGGTCTTGTTTTCTGTCATTCATTCTGTTTTAAATCCATCTTCTAAATTGTCTGTTGCCTCAGATGCTCTATGTGAAGACTTCCAGAGATTTTTTATTAACAAAATCACTACATTAAGGACCAGTATCTGCCCTAAATTAACTCTCCCCCTTATTATGCTGCGTACCTCCTGTGTTTGGGAGGCTTTTGCTCCCATTAACCTCCAGACACTGAAGGATGTGCGCGCCAAGCTCAAACCTTCATTCTGCCCAAATGATATCATTCACCAGAGATTTTTAAAATTAATCACCAACTCGGTGGGTCCAGGTATGGTATCCCTTATTAACAAGTGTCTAAGCACTGGATCTGTTCCGGCCAATCTTAAAGTGGCTATGGTCACTCCTTTGCTCAAGAAGCCTTCACTGGATCCTTCTGTTTTAAAAAACTACCAGCCCATCTCTGTCTTACCTTTCATTTCCAAGTTATTAGAGAAAATCGTGTTGGATCAGTTCCAACACTTTTTGTCAAATAACTGTATATATGAGGTCTTTCAATCTGGGTTTAGGACTGCCCACAGCACTGAGTCCACTCTCCTGCGTGTGCTAGATGACATTTATCTCTCCACTGACTGTGGAGACACTGTGGTTCTAGTTCTCCTAGATCTGTCGGCGGCTTTTGACACCGTTGACCACCCTACTCTGTTATCTAGACTGGAGACGTGGGTGGGCATAAAAGGTTCTGTCCTGTCATGGTTCCAGTCTTACCTTACTGACAGAAAGTTTCTAGTAAAAATGGGAAACTTTTCCAGCTCCATGGCACCCCTGAGATGTGGTCATCCACAGGGCTCTATTTTGGCTCCCTCTCTATTTTCTCTTTACATGCTACCGCTGGGCACAATTTTTAGGAAACACTTTGTATCTTTTCACTTTTATGCAGACAACACTCAAATTTACATTCCAATCAAGCGCAATAATCCTGCAGCACTAAACTCTCTTCATCTATGCTTAGAGGAGGTGAAGGCATGGCTAGCTCAAAATTTCCTATCCGTTAATGATAATAAGACCGAGGTCATTGTTTTCAGCCCGAGTGAAAGGTCCCAGTGCACATGCCCAGACTTGGGGAGTCTATCTCCCTTTAAATCCACAGGAGTGCGGAACCTAGGTGTTCTTGTTAACCAGTCTTTAAAGTTTGATAAACACTTCTCATCTGTAGTCAGTTGTGGTTTCTACCAACTTCGCTTACTATCTAAAATCAAAGGCTTTCTCACTCCAATAACTCTGGAAATGACGGTTCATGCTTTCATCACGTGTCGACTGGATTATTGCAACTCACTATATTGCGGTATATCAGATTCTTAAATCTCCCTTCTTCAGTTAGTCCAAAATGCGGCGGCCAGACTATGATCTATGGCCAGACTATGACTATGATCATATCTCTCCCATCCTCAGATCTTTACATTGGTTACCAGTCCAGCAGAGAATAGATTTCAAAATTCTTCTCTTTGTCTTCAAATCTTTACACAACCTAGCATAGCGTGTCAGACTTAAGCGTAGAGGGGAGCGTGCTTTTGCGGTGGCAGGGCCTTGTCTGCGGAACACCATGCCTCTAGAGATCAGAACTGCTCCCAACCTCTCTGTTTTTAAGTCTCTGGTCAAAACATATCTATTCTCGTTAGCATATTGAATACTCATCGTAGACTGTTCTTATTATTTTACATTTGCTTCTAAAATATAAATAAATTATATTTTATAATTAATCTTAGCTTACTTGTTCTCTATGTGCTTATGTGTGTTTTGCTGCTTTTATTTTTATATACTTGTTCTGTAAAGCACTTTGGTCTGTCTAGCGGCTGTTTAAATGTGCTATATAAATAAAATGAACTTGAACTTGAACTATGTCTTGGCCAAGTACCCACAATCCTGAACAATCCCACAGTGATGCATCTGATTGGTGGAGCTCTTGTAACTGCCTGGTTAAACCCCACGAAGGTCCGTGGAGACTGAAGATGATGAATTAAAAAAAGAAAAAAAGAAAAACCAGTGTTGCGTTTTTGCACGGTAGACTTATCAGTGCAATCATGATCTCCATGGCTGCCTCGAAAGTTTTGCAGGGAGGCTGGTAACATTAGTAAGCATTAACGTCAACTTTAGCTAGGCTTCTGTAGCCTTCATATGGTATGAGTCATATCAAGCATTTTATAATGCCACTGTCAAAACAATATTTAGCCTAGGGATACGTTTTTGTGCATTTACTGAACATTTGTGTAATGGCAACCGACTGAGCGGTGATTGCAGTCAGGTACAAAGCACTGTACCGTTGATGACTTTATTGTTAATCACTTTCACACATGCGCACAATATAAAATACACGATGATAAATATAAAAATCATTAAACAATACATATATAAAACACTATTTATTTGCACAATTAATACTGAAAGAACTGCTATTACTGCACATTCACTAAATAAAATAAAATTCACTGGAGGAAAAAGTTCAAATTTGGAAGTGGCTCAAAAGGCTCGTTTCCTTGTTCGCGTTGTGGCTTCAGTCGAATTCAATGAGGCGCGGTGGTTTATGGGATAAGTAGTTCCTGCGCTCGAAATGAAAATATGTACACAGTCTTGTACCTTTTACTTTTTTTGGATTTTGTCTTCATTTTTTCACTCTAAATGATATGTTATATGCTTATGAGTTCAGCCGTAGCTGTTTATCCTCACACATGCTCTAAAACTCTTTAGATACGGATTTTTCTTAAGTCAATGGGAGAAATGAATGGGAAATTTACTTCCGGCACCAGAGCTCTCTCGGGCTGTGGGCGGGACTTTGATGCTCTATAGTGCGATATCTAGGTGAAAGAGTCTCTATGTGCTGAGAATTAACTGACCTCTGTGACATGAGGCAGCTAGCAGGCGGTCGGTTTGGACAGTATGTCTGCTTCCTGACCTGGGCCCCAGTTAGTCAAGGATAAACACTAAGACTATTTGCGATATTTCTAGAGAGAAGAGTGGCGCCACCCCAGGAGGGATGAAGACCATCTCTTTTCAAAAGGTCAGGTCTGCCCCAAAAGCTTGTCCAATTGTCTATGAAACCTATGTTATTCTGTGGGCACCACTTAGACATCCAGCCATTAATTGATGACAATCTGCTATGCATCTGATCACCACAGTACGCAGGGAGGGGACCAGAGTATATTACAGTGTCTGACATTGTGCTTGCAAGTTCACACACCTCTTTAATGTTATTTTTAGTGATCTCCGACTGGGGAAGTCGAACATCATTAGCGCGAACATGAATAACAATCTTACTGTATTTACGTTTAGCATTAGCCAGCACTTTTAAATTTGCCAAGATGTCAGGCGCTCTGGCTCCCGGTAAACATTTGACTTTGGTGGCTAGTGTCTCTATATTCACGTTCAGTACAATAGTATCACCAATAACTAGAGCACTTTCATTAGGTTTCTCAGTGGGTGCATCACTGAGTGGGGAGAACCTGTTTAATGTTTTGATCGTAACAGAGGAGTGGAGTTTTGACCCATGACTACGCTGTCTCCCCGTTGCCCTGCTGCAGGGGCTCTGCCGAGACGGACAATGTACAGGAATCCCTGAGCTAGACACATCCAAAGCTGTATCTAGATCCCTAACATTCTTACTGTCCTCAATTAAAGTTTGGATGCGTGTCTCTAATTCTGAAATCTTCTCTGTCAGCCTAACTATTTCCCTGCATTTATCACATGTGAATCCCTCATCAGCGACAGAGATAGATAAACTGTACATGTGGCAAGAGGTGCAAATAACAATAGCAGGAGAAGCCATTACTCACCGTGCTTGATGAAATATTCTTACTGTGGTTGTTTGATGAACTTGTGAAAAACTGGAGCGAGAAAGGGGAGAGGAGAAAAGAAAACAGCGAAAGGTTCGAATGAAAAGCTAACGAGTGCTAACGCTTTGCAGGTGTCCTGCACTCACGGATATAAAATAAAAATGAATGATCAAAATTAATCTGATAAAATTCATCGATAGTATCAGAAATATGGTGTGAATTAAGATATATTTATCACTTAAAAAAAACAGAGTGATAGTAAGATAAAGATTCTAGAGAAAAATAAAATAAAAACAGCTACACGGAGCTACGATTAGCTACAGAAGGCCAACAGGAAGTAGAGCACACACCCTAACTGTAAACACGGACCCAAACAGTTTAGTTAGCGGCGTTTTTCATTCTTTTTGGTTTTTGTTTTCCTCCCTCTCCCGGAATGGCGATTGCAGCAGTCCAACTCCTGTGCCTAGAGCAACTGGACCATTCGCTGGAGGACCATACCATCTCAATCTGGCGTGCCTTACCCACTTCCCCGACCGAACAGTCGCCGAGAGGATTTCGCCGCTTTCGTGGAGTGGGTGCTGGAGAAAAATGGATCTTCATGGACCATCTGCACCGCCGAATAGGATATCTCCAGCTCCACTCCTGACCCAGAGACCAGCCAGCACCATCACGCTGCACGGAGCTAGAGCCCACCACAGCCGCAAAGCCCAAGCCTATCACCGACAGGGAGCAGGAACTTGAGAGCGCGACTGACCTAGGTGTGTGAGCCGGCTACACCGTGCGTCGTGGGAGTTTTAGTTGAGATCGAGGGCGTGGAGGAAAGCCCTGCCCACACTTCTGCGACTGAGGGTGAGCTATTTTCGGTCTCTGGAAATGATATGGAGCAGCTTATGGACCTTATGGACTGGTCTATGGAGGTAATCCCTGAATTTTCTGTTTCTCCGCTGGTTCCGTCCAGCCCTGAATTTTCTGTTTCTTCGCTGGTTCCGCCCAGCCCTGAATTTTCTGTTTCTCTCCGCTGGTTCCGTCCAGCCCTGATCACCCTGTATACCCTCTCAGTCTCAAACTCCCACCTCCTCCAGTCAGTTCCTCTGACCCATTTCCGCTGGTTCCGCCCAGCCCTGAATTTTCTGTTTCTCTGCTGATTCTGCCCAGCCCTGAATTTTCGGTTTCTCCACTGGTTCTGTCCAGCCCTGATCCCCCGTATGCCCTCTCAGTCTCCCACTCCCACCTCCTCCAGTCAGTTCCTTTTTGTTCCATTTCCGCTGGTTCCACCCAGCCCTGGATTTTCTGTTTCTCCACTGGTTCCACCCAGCCCTTAATTTTGTGTCTCCGCTGGTTCTGCCCAGCCCTGAAATTTCTGTTTCTCCACTGGTTCTACCCAGCCCTGAATTTTCTGTTTCTCCACTGGTCCTGCCCAGCCCTGAATTTTCTGTGTCTCCGTTGGTTCTGCCCAGCCCTGAATCTCCTGTGTCTTCGCTGGTTCCGTGCAGCCCTGAATCTCCTGTGTTCCCTCCCAGCCTCCCTCTCCCGCCTCGTCCTACACCTGCAGGTTCCCCTGCTCCACTTCCGCTGGTTCAATCCAGCTCCGTATCTCCTGTCTCTCTGCTTGCCCTGTCCAGCCCTGATCCTCTGTTTCCTCCCATTCTTCCTCTCTCTTCTCCTCCTAGATCAGCCAGTTCCTCGACCTCATCTCTGCTGGTGCCAGTCAGTCCCACAGCTCACCCTCAGTCCACACCCAATTGGGGCGCGATGGTTCGCCGCTGGACTTCCAGTCTCCAGCTCCGCCTTGGTGTGTGGATTCCCTGTTGTATCCGAATGCAGATACGAAAAATGTTGTTACAGATACAAATACTGGCTGTTACATGAGAATTTAATTATGTAATGTCATAATTGTAAAGTTTTTAAAATGTACATATGTAATTGTTGCATAAGGCTATACATTAATAAGCGTTTATTGATGAAAAAAACTATTTAATGTGTTTTCATTTACAATAGCATGAACCACGAGTAGTCAAGTAACTCGAGGTGTTTTTAATAAAACAATCGACTAGCAGAAATCAGTAGTCATGCAACCCCTATACTGTACAACATTAATTAGTATTTCATTATTGAAAAGGGTATGTTTTATCTAGGTGTAGACTTAATAAAACACAATCTAACAGGTAGAAAATTTAATTAGAAACATCTAAACTTTTCAGAAAGCAGCAAGTCCACCGCTTGTCATGCACATCCTTTCCTGGAACAAAATTTTATAGGAGAATTTTATTATTATTATTATTATTTTTATTTTTTTTGCTGGAGTTGGTCAAGACCAACGAGAACTTTTGTTGAGTCCAATGACCAAGTCCGAGACAAGTCAGAGTGCAAACACAATTAGTCCGAGACGACAGAAAAATGTCTAGAGTCCGGACTTGAGTCCAAGACCGTACTCGAGTACTACAGCCCTATCCAGTATGACACCATGGTATAATGAGCATACTCGCACCTTAAAGAGAGCAGCCCGAAAAATAGAGCACAGCTGGAGGAAAACAAAACTAGAGGTATTTCATATTGCTTGGTGGGGGAGTAACCTATCCTGCAGAAAAGCATTAAAAACTGCTAGATCCGATTACTTTTCTTCTCTTTTAGAAGAAAACAAACATAACCCCAGGTATTTATTCAATACAGTGGCTAAATTAACGAAAAATAAAGCCTATTTTGTGAGGGAAAGTTTACCTTGTTCAGCTTCCAAAGGAAACTAACAGCTTTTTTGAGATAAGTATGCAATTCTACTCTATACGTACTCAAGGTTAACATGAGATTAGGGGAGACTGTGTTTGTTATGTACCCTTTAAGGATTTTAAGAAACATGCTTGTTGCACATCCTCGATTTCTTAACTTGGGGTGGCGTTTCCCCCTTAATGTGATTTTACAGCATGTTAGACATTTAAAATTCGTCATCATCAGTCAGGACCCTAGGTGTGCTATAAGTTTCTCTCTTATTCCGAGGTCACCGTAGCCACCAGATCCAGTCTGTATCCATATCAGAGGGTCACTGCAGTCACCCGGATCCAGTACGTATCCAGACCAGATGGTGGATTAGCACCTAGAAAGGACGTCTACAGCCCTGAAAGCAATGTTGTTTTCGTCAACGATGACGATAACAAAATGATTTCGTTGATGCACCTTTTTTTATGACAATAACGCGATGATGACTAGCTAAAAATGGCTCTAATGTGACTAAAACATGATGAGACGTTTTCGAGTTTTCGTTGACGAGACGAGATGAAACGAAAATGATTATAAGTCTGACGTTCACAATGCATATCATTTCTGCCTATTTTGGAGAAGCACCCAGCTGCAGCCTGCAAAACGAGGCGGGGCTGCACCTGGGGCGGGGTTGCATGTACTTTTAAATGCACACTTGAGCAGCGCAGCACACTGTGACTCCATGTTGCTTTGAGCACATCATTCTGCACCCGCAATGTGCACATGCGCTTTGTGCGCTCTGTTTTGAAGCGTTTCATATTATCATTGTTTTGCACACTGAAAGATTATTAAAAGCCTATATTTTCATACCTAGCCTACACAATACATTTAAAATGAGCATAATTTAATTGTATATTATTTGTGTGTAGTGTAGGCTATATAAATACATACACTTCTTAGCTCTTGACATTCATATATAAATTTAAAATTGTTATATTTGCTGCAGGGTGAGAGCTTCGATAACTCTCTATTTTTTGACCATACATGTGTTTGCATCCCTGAATGTTTGTTTCACTTTTATTAGACAGGGTTGTATGATGTTTGTGTTTACAAATAATATGCATCTTGTTGTTGCACTGGCAGAAAAGTTGAAGCACAAGTTGTAGAGCATAAGTATGTGTTCCTCAATAGCTTATATTTTGGGCACGTTGTTCATTGCACTTTAGCAATTTCTCAAATAAAGCCACAATTGCCAAAGTAAGAATGTTTTTATTCCTGGCTTTTTTGGAGTAAAACAGTGATTCCACTGTTAACACTTTATCTGTGTGTAATGTTGTAGTAGCTCAAAGTTTTTTGCTGTTTAAACTTTAAACCATTCCTTTATTACTGTGATTACTGGTGAAAATAGGCAATGTGCTGAAATTTTAGAAGAGCATCAATTCATGGAAAAAAATAAAACTTGAAATATGTGCATAAAAGGTTTCTGCCCAATGCGACCAAGAAGTACAGCTTGGCAGCACTGCATCTCCATCAATGAGAAAGTCTAGTTTATTATGCAAAGCTTTTAAAGTTAACTGTTGTTTTATGAATTGCAACACTCGTTAAAACCTGTCAAACCTAAGTCCATTTCCAATACTTTTTAACCTAAATTAATTTGTTAAAGACTACTTTTTTGTTTTTTGTTTTTTACTAAAATTGACTAAAACTTGACTAAAACCTTTTTGCGTTTTCGTCGACTAAAACTTGACTAAAACCTGACTAAAACCTTTTTGTGTTTTCGTCGACCAAAACTTGACTAAAACTATGAAGTTTATAAGTGACTAAAATGTGACTAAAACTAAAAAGCATTTTCGTCCAAAAGACTAAGACTAAGACTAAAACTAAAAGGGCTGCCAAAAACAACACTGCCTGAAAGACAGCGGAGACCAGGACAACTAGAGCCCAGATACAGATCCCCTGTAAAGACCTTGTCTCAGAGGAGCACCAGGACAAGACCACAGGAAACAGATGATTCTTCTGCACAATCTGATTTTGCTGCAGCCTGGAATTGAACTACTGGTTTCGTCTGGTCAGAGGAGAACTGACCCCCAACTCAGCCTGGTTTCTCCCAAGGTTTTTTCTCCATTCTGTCACTGATGGAGTTTTTGGTTCCTTGCCGTTGTCGCCTCTAGTTTGCTTAGTTGGGGACACTTCATTTACAGTGATATTGTTGACTTGATTGCAAATGATTGCACAGATACTATTTAAACTGAGCTGAATGAAGACATGATGAACTGGTCAATGGTGAACTGCCTTTAACTATCATTTTACATTATTGACACACTTTTTTAAGTAATTGCTGTTCAGTTGCTTTGACACAATCTTTTTTATTTAAAGTTCTTGATAATTAAAGGTGTCTTGACTTGACTTTACCCCAGCCTCAGTCCATTCCTTGTGAAGTTCACTCAAATTCTTGAATAGATTTAGCTTGAATCATTAATATTAAAATTTATACAATTAGAGATAAAATTGAAACCATTCAGCCGTCAGCTACAGTATCACATCAGACAGTGCACTATAGACCCCCTGAGGAACAGTTCCACTCATTCTCTACTATAGGAGAGGAAGAATTGTATAAACTTGTCAAATCATCTAAACCTACAACATGTATGTTAGACCCTATACCATCTAAGCTCCTAAAAGAGGTGCTTCCAGAAGTCACAGACTATATAGTCTTCTGACTATAATTAATTCCTCATTGTCATTAGGATATGTCCCCAAAACCTTCAAACTGGCAGTTATTAATCCTCTCGTCAAAAAAACACAACTTGACCCCAAAGAACTAGTTAATTTTAGACCGATCTTGAATCTCCCTTTTCTGTCCAAGATACTAGAAAAGGTGGTATCCTCACAATTATATTCCTTCTTAGAGAAAAATGGTATATGTGAGGATTTCCAGTCAGGATTTAGACCATATCATAGTACTGAGACTGCTCTCCTTAGAGTTACAAGTGACCTGCTCTTAACATCTGATCGTGGTTATATCTATCTATTAGTGCTATTGGTCAATCGTGGATCTGATGATGTAGATGATGGTGGAACTCCTTATATGAGCATTTCTCTCTGAAAAGCACACCTGCGCACATGTCGATCAGAGGAGACCGAGACCTCTCCCATAAACGTGCTTCACCAGAAAATCGTTGGCAGCGCTGCGTAGGATTTGTTCGAGAATGTCTCCAAATAAGTGTGTTTTTCGTGTTTTTGAGATAAGTATGCAATTCTACTCTATACGTACTCAAGGTTAACATGAGATTAGGGGAAACTGTGTACGTTATGTACCCTTTAAGGATTTTAAGAAACATGCTTGTTGCACATCCTCGATTGCTTAACTTGGGGTGACGTTTCCCCCTTAATGTGATTTTATAGCATTTTAGACATTTAAAATTTGATGATATACAAACTGCCGTCGTATTAGACTGCTGCTGCTGCTAGGGGTGTACGCTTCCCTCTTAATGTGATTTTACAGCATTATTATTATTATTGGTTATTTTTATTTATTTTATGTAAATCACTTTGAATTACCATTGCTTACGAAATGTGCTATATAAATAAACTTTCCTTTCCTTGAGTTGGGGTGATGCTTCCCCCATAAATATAGTATTAAGCAACATTTCCTCTTTGCTGGCCATTCAAATTGCATCAGTTGTTTTGGGGAGTTTTGGCATATGGTTGTTTTGGGGGTTTGTCTTGCTGCTCTCCCCGCTCTGTCCAAGCATGGCTGCATGGACAGGCGTGTGAAGTGTTGCCCAGAACATAACCATACCGCCAACACTAACTGTATGCAATATAATTGTCATAAATATACTTGAAGGAAGTGCTCCTGATTGAAATTCAGCATTGTGTTAGTTCAGGCAGACCACGTTAGTCAAGCCTGCATCAGCTGACAGTCAGCTTTTCCTGACTTGTACCAATCCAGTGTCGACACCTATCACATGTGGTTTATTTAAATTCTTTATTTATTCTTCAGCGTCTCTTCCATCACATTGCTGCTTGCAATTAACTTATTCTTCCAAACCCAACTCCACTAACTGAACCTGTAATACAATCTTTGTTCTTTCTCTACAGTCACTTCATTGGAAGCAGTCTCTATCGCGTTTTGTTAACAACCCATGTAATTGTGAATTGTAATTATGTATGCATAACATTTTTCTGTTCTGTACCCTGGGGGGTTTGTCTTGCTGCTCTCCCCGCTCTGTCCATGCAGCCAGTGTTGCCCAGAACATAACCATACCATCAACACTAACTGTACTAATATAATTGTCATAAATATACTTGACGGAAGTGGTCCTGAATGAACTCGATATATGAGTGAATCTATATGATTCTGTCCAAATAATTTCTGCATTATGACTAAAAATTTTCACAATATTAAATCAGGACTAAATTTCATGTGGTGGTATTCTAGGGCTACTGTAAAGTGAGATGATTAAATCTAAATCATTTTCTTAGAGATCAGCCTCTGGGTGATATTAGTGAATCAGGACACTACATGATGACAGAATCATCAGTAAGTTACCATCACCATCTGCTCAGTTTGTCCTCTCCCAACTTTTGCTATAACAAATGTGCTTCAGAGACTCAAAGTTATAGCAGACAGAGAAACATTATAGTTAGAAATCAAGGGTCAGGAACCCAACTAAAGCAAGTGCTAACCTTCAAACTTTATTATTTTCTATAAAACAGTGCTAAGGCTTCCTAGAGGTTAAGTAAGGGTAACCCGTGCAGGGCCAATGCTAAGGGGCCAATTTTTTTGCCAATGAGCAAATTTTCAGGGACCCTGAGCTTAGCTGGGCCAGTGCAGGCTTGTTTGCAGGGCTGTTACACCCCAATAAAGGATGAATATCACTCTGTCCCCTGGGAAGATTTGGGGTTTTCTGGTCTCCGTTTCATTTTCGTTTTTTTATATGAGTTTCTGTGATGATATGTGCATGTCTATCAGGACATTACTGTCATTCAATAATGATAACCAAGGTTTACTGTAAACCTGAAGCAGCTTTGTCACACCAAAATGGATGTTTACAGAAGTGGGGATAAAATGTTGTTCAGCCAGGCCAGGAACAGACTACTAAATGAGATCCGAGTGAATAAAAAAATACACACACACATACACACACACACTCGTTAGGTTTCTGTGAACTTTGGGACTTTCCACAGATTTCTATTGTTTTTATAATGAAAAACAACTTTCTGTCCCCTAACCCAATCTTACACCTACACCTACCACTTACAGAAAACCTGCATGCATTTTTACACTTTTGAATAAACATAATTTAGTATTTTTTATATTTTTGTTCCCTCAAAAATTGTAGGTTTTACTTGGGGACATTTGGTCCCCACAATGTACCATAAACAAGAACACACTCTATCACACACGCACACACATGTTAGGTTTCTGTAAATTGTGGGTACTTTCCACAGGGGGAATAGATTTCATACTGAACAAACTGTTTTTCTATCACCCTACATCAACCCTACACCTAACCCTAGCCCTTACAGAAAACTACTGGCAATGTTTTTATGTTATAAAACATAATTTTGTATGTTTTTTTAAGCGCTTTGTTTTACAGGGACACAGGAAGTGGCCTCATAAACCATGTTTACATTGTACCATGTCATTATACACATTGGTGTGATCCTAATCCATATATACCAGTGCACTCTCTCACACACACACAAACACACACACATACACACATTAAGTTTCTGTGAATTGAGGGGACTTTTCATAGACTCCGGTTGTTTTCATACTGACCAAATGCCATTTTCTTTCCCTAACCCAACCCTAACCCTAAACCTAACCCTTACAGAAAACCTGTTCATATTGTTAAACGTTCAGATAATCATCTTTGTTTTTCATGTTTTAACAACACTGATCTATAATAGAATACATTAATAACAAACTGTAACTTAAAAATGAAAACAAATTCCACAGTTTAATAATTAAATGTGCTAAAATAAAAACAGACATTCGTGACACTGGAAGACACAAAACACTGAAAAGCCGGAGCTCCATAAGGTGAATGTAAATGATTTATTGACAGTGAACATTTGAACTGAAAAAGCAATTATGCTTGTAATAGTTTTTTTAATTGCTTAGACACTAAAAATAATACTTGTGGTCCATTTAGTGGAAACATTCAATCATATACCTAAGCCTTAGACCACGTCTGCAAAACTATTAGCACATTACATGCTTTAAACTCAGTTTGATACCCCCTTGCATTTCTGTTCATATTGTATCTATGTTGTACAAAGCACATTATAAATCAAGCTGACTTTCTGACTTTGCTTATATGCCCTTAAGTTCAGCTGCAGTATTAATATAATGAAAAGAAAAGAAGAGACTCTATAACATCGCACTGTTACTGATTTATAATGCAGCTCAAAGCATTATGGGAAGAATATCTATTTAGTCTATTCTGATTCATCAACACAGTTTCACTGATGATCCTTTATAAATATAAAACCCAGGATAGAGCGGCTGAGTGAATGTGGTCTGGACTGTGTGGATGAGGCTCATTTTGTCAGAGACGCTGTAGAAGGACAGAGTTCCTGCTCTGTGATCCACAAACACTCCTATTCTCCTGCTGATGGACTTCACAGAGAGAACAGTCTTTATATTATTGTATATGAATGAGTAACTAGAGGGACAGCAGAACAAACTCCAGGACTGATCATTAGATCCAAAGAAACACTCATAACCTAATCCCTTCCTGCTGATGCTCTGATATGACACTGATATATGCACACCTCTGTCTCCCCTCCACTCAATCTCCCAGTAACAGCGTCCACACACACTCTCTCTACACAACACCTGACGCCAAAAGTCAAATCTGTCTGGATGATCAGGATATGTCTGGACTGTGAAAGTGGCAGCAATCACTCTGTTTCTCTCAGACAGACGGAGGTATTTATTCACTGTGTTCGGATCCATAGTGAGCTGATGGGAATCTGATGGAGATAAAACACATCAGAATCAGGAATTATGAATCTGTTTGATCTTTTCATGTTCAGTGTATCATCAGTGTCTCAGTACAGATGAACAGATATCTGTGCAAATCATCATTTACATCATCAATTATAAAACCTTTTACAGGAAGAACATGAACACACTCAGTGAGTTTTTCTGCTTGTTTTCTTACTGACTAACATTGTAGGAAGTCGTTCCTGGTTCTGGGATCCATGTTGGTGATTGTGTCTGTGGAAATCAACAGACATGAACAGTGTGATTCTCATGATCCTGATTTCATTCCTAAGACATTTCTAATATGATGTTCTCCATGATATGAGATGATGATGGACAGGTTTCTGAGAGCAGATGAATCTCCAGGACTTTACCTCTGTCTGAGATCTTCTTGAGCTCCTCTTTGCAGAAATCCTCCAGTTTGTCTCTCAGCTGATGGACAGATTCTCTCAGGACATCAAAAGAGTTGAGAGAACTTAAGGGATCATCATTTCCGTCTGTAGATTCAGGAGGTGCTGAGAGAGACTGGAAACTCTACAGAAAACAGAAATTAAAACTCATCAGCTCCACACGTCACCCAATAACCTGCAGGAACATCAGATTTGTGTGGCTCTTGTTGATTTGACTGCACTTTCCAGCACTTTCACAACATTAGATTCATTTTTCTCATATTAATTATATCACATTAGAGATACAGACTTCTAGTATTTTTCACTTACACTATATTATCAGTTTTGAGGATCACCTAATCTAATTTTGATGAACTTTGCTCAGAATCAGTACTTTCAAGTTCACTGATTTCACTGAAACATAATAAATCAGAAGCAAAAATTTGATAAAACGTTTGAACTGTTGGTGGCACAAGTGGTGTTTGACAGCTAAATTTATCTCCTAGATCAAGGATAGGCAACGTCGGTCCTGGAGTGCCGATGTCCTGCAGCATTTAGCTCCGACCCTAAAAAAAAATAAAACTCACTTGTCTGTAGCCTAGTAATCCTGAAGAACTTGATTAGCTTGTTCAGGTGTGTTTGATTAGGTTTAGAGCTAAACTTTGCAGGACACTCCAGGACCGACATTGCCTATCCCTGTCTTAGATGAAAGAGCTACTATAATAAGTAATACATTGAAAAGCTGATAACAAAGCCTGATAAATTAATTTATCAGGATTGAAAATTTGTCACACAGAAATAAAGCGTTATGAATATAGCCTGCTCATTCAGTCGAGTCTGTTTCTGTGTATTTGTAGTCACAGCAGCCTATATACAGTACATTACATTTAGAAAGAATCATTTCTATATTTTTATAAAAGCTCCCGAACAAAAAAAAACATTATTATATTTTTACGCCCGCTTTAAGTCCAAAAGTGGAAACGTGGGTTATGATCCTGTTCTTCTAGATGTGTGTTACCTGCAGGAACTGGATGTGATCCTGTGTGTGTGAAAGCTGTTCCAGCTCAGCGTCTCTCCTCCTCAGATCATTGATCTCCTGCTCCAGTCGCTCCAGTCGTTCTTCAGCTCGACTCACTGCAGTCTTTTCCTGATCTCTGATCAGCCGTATCAGTTTAGTTAAGATCTTCTCACTGTCCTTCACTGCTGTCTGTGCAGAGCGCTGTTAGGACACACAGTGATTCAGCTTCAGTGAGTCTGAACTGAGACGGACTCAAACTTCTCTTCTTCTCCAGACTCACCTTCTGAGACTCCACAGTCTCTCTCAGCTGCTGAAGATCTTTCTCTCTCTGCTGGATTCTCTGCTGGAGCGTATTCTGTGTCTCATTCAGCTGGTGCTACAGGAAAAACGTATGATACTGAATGTCACAGAAAACAACTGGAACTAAATCATCAGTGATTAAAAGAAAAGTGGAACTGATAACAAATGGCTGTAAGTTCAAACTCCAGAAATGATGATTGGTTACAATCAAACATGAATTATCATAAATATTAAGGTTTGTTTCACATTGCAAGTGTAAGTATCATGAAAGAGAACCAGACACAGACATCTTCTTCACAGTCAGCTTCACACTGACAGTGTTTCTGTTTAATTAAACTGCAGCTCTACACAGAAAATGAACAGACTATTGGATCACTGCACTGAGTATTAACTTCATCTGTATTTTTAATACCTGTTTTTCTCTCTTCTGTGCTGCAACTGATACAGTGTCGTGGTTTTTATGTTCATCCATACAAAGGACACATATACATTTCTGGTCAGTGCGACAGAAAAGCTCAAGAAGCTTCTCATGTTTCTGGCAGATCATCTCCTGCAGTTGTCCAGTGGCATCTGTCAAACTGTGTCTCTTTCTTTTAAACCAACTCTCGTGTTGTTCGAGGTGATTCAGACAGTAAGAGTTCAGACACATCAGACAGGACTTGACGGCTTTGTATTTTTTTCCAGTACACACGTCACACTGCACATCTCCAGCTCCAGCGTCACAGTAAGCAGGACGTTTCCTCTTATTCAGTTTCTCCACTTCATCAGCCAGCATGGTGTTTCTAGCTAAAGCAGGTCTTGGACTGAAGGTCTGTCTGCACTGAGGACAGCTGTAGACTCTCTTCTGATCCTCCTGATCCCAGCAGTCTGTAATACAGCTCTTACAGTAACTGTGTCCACACTGGATGGTCACTGGATCCTTCATGAGATCATGACACACTGAACACATGAACTCAACCTGAAAATCTCTCGATCTTGCCATATTACTGCATTCATTGACACACAACAGTTCAACTACATTTCAGTTTCTCTTTACCCTGAATTCAGTGTTTCCTGTTTCCTGGTTCTATGTTTGATCTATGAGGTGTTAGAGAGTAACAAGTCAAGTCATGTCAAGTCTGCTTTATTGTCAGTTCTTCCACATGTACAGTACATACATACAGAGAATCAAAATTGCTTTACTCTCATACCCCCAGTGCATACAGATAACATTAACATTAAAGCCTAAAAATCTAGATCAAATATAAAATGTAGATACAACTATACAATAAGGGAATGTAAAAAAGACATATAATAAAATTGAAAATAAAGTTAAATAAAGCAGCGCAAGGCAAATGGCAGATAGAATGTGCAGATAAAAGATTTTTAGTGCAAAAAAAGCTTATTAAGTCTTTTTAATAAGTGACAAAGGGCTCAAGAGCAGTTATTTTATTTAACTGACTGATGAGGTAGTGGAATGCGTATATTAGTGGGGGGTGGGGTTTGGAAGGACCTGGTGGGGATGTGGGATCTGGGGGGGGGGGGGGTTTCATAGTTCAGTGGTGCCTGGGGCAGAACAGGGGGCAAGTTCGGGAGGGAGTTCAGCTTCCTGACAGCCTGGTGGATGAAGCCATCCTTCAGTCTGCTGGTCCTGGCCTGGAGATTCCGCAGTCTCCTCCCTGATGGCAGCAGACTGAAGAAGCTGTGTGACAGGTGGGTGGGATCACCTGCGATGCAGAGGGCAGAGGGGAGAGAGTCACCAATGATCTTCTCAGTTGGTCTCACTGTGGTGAAGAGTCTTCTGGCAGGACGCGTTGCAGGCACCATAATACACAGTAATGCAGCTCGACAGGATGCTCTCGATGGTGCCTCTGTAGAAGGTGTACATGATGGGGGGTGGGGCTCTGGCTCTCCTCAGTTTGCAGAGGAAGTAGAGACGCTGTTGTGATTTCTTGGCCAGTGCTGCAGTGTTTTTAGTCCAGGAGAGGTCCTCTGTGATGTGCACACCCAGGAACTTGGTGCTGCTCACTCTCTCCACAGTCGCACAATTGATGGTCAGAGAAACGTGCTGAGTGCACGCTCTCCTGAAGTCAACAACAATCTCCTTTGTCTTCTCCACGTTCAGAGAGAGCTTGTTATCACTGCACCACTTGGCCAGGTGGCTCACCTCGCTCCTGTAGTTTGTCTCATCTTTGTTGCTAATTAGACCCACCACAGTTGTGTCATCTGCAAACTTAATAAAGAGGTTGGAGTATGTGATGGTGTGCAGTCATGGGTCAGCAGAGTGAAGAGGAGGGGGCACAGCACACATCCTTGGGGTTTACATGTAACAGAATTATGTAATTTAATTACAAAATACATGTAAGTACAATTAGTTAGTTACTGAGAATTTTTTTTTAAAGCAAATTGCTCCACAATATGAGACACCAATGTTTCAGGAGTTTAGGACACAGAATAAGAAATTTATACAATAACGGTTTTATTTCCTGTTTGCATTGATTTATATGATTTGTTTTAAGATTAACTTTCTTTTTTTAAGGCATTGTTAGATATCAGTGTTTCCTGTCATAGCTATGCTAAGATTTGATTTCAAAAACAGTATCTTATCTATTAAATAATTTTCTTGTTATAATTTTAAATCTGTATTTAACCTCAAGATGATCTAAAAGTAAATAGAGGTGTTAAGTTCCGTCTCAATGACAAATTATCATTACTTACCTATAAGGCCCTAAATGATTTAGCTCCTGCGTACCTAACTAGCCTTCTACCACGTTACAATCCATCATGCTCCCTAAGGTCACAAAATGCTGGGCTTTTGGTAGTTCCTACGATAGCAAAGTCCACTAAAGGAGGTAGAGCTTTCTCACATTTGGCTTTCAAACTCTGGAATAGCTTTCCTGATAACGTTCGGGGTTCAGGCACACTTTCTCTATTTAAATCTAGATTAAAAATGCATCTCTTTCACCAAGCATTCAAATAATGCACCTCTTAAACCTGAAAGAGAGTCCCACGCAGAACTCCTGGTGCCTGTCATATTCTCAAAGGAATAAAGCAGGAGGCAGCCCCCAATCATTGGCTACAATGTTATTGAGCAACTGGTGACAGAGGGAATGGAGCAGCACCCTGATGTCATCCCAGAAGTGTTAAAGGAAGCTTTCACCTGTGATGCCAAAAAGCTGTTTTATTGATATGAGTGATACATAAAGGGGAACAAGTCGAAAGAGAAAGAATAATGAAAGAGGGAAAAAAAATACTACAGTAGTTGCAGCAGGACAGACAAAAATAGTGAAGTGTGGAGTGAGGGCTGGTCCTTTTGTCATTGATCGCTGGCGCCGATACAGGATGGCTGCCTCCGTGACATGCTCTGCAGTTGTTTTTGTGTTTTTGTTAGTTTGTCCTGTCTTTAGTTATATTACTGCAATCAATTTCACCAGGGACGAATTGCTGGACATTTGGCAACACAGATCTCCCGATATATCACTGTTTTTTTTACTATTCTGATGTTTTGCTGGACATTCTTGTCGGTGGAGCGGCTGCACTTATCACACGCTTCAAGAGGATGCGCAGACAGGGAAAAAGAGCTGGAGCGCTCGTGAGACTCAGAAAACGCGGATTTCGAACGCTGTTGCCTACCATCCATCTGGCAAATCTCCGCTCTCTACCCAACAAAACAACACCCGTAACAACAACACCCGGACTCCATTCTAATCATTCTTGGGGACTTTAATTATGCCAATCTCTCCCGTGAACTGCCAAAATACAGACAGCACATCACATGTCGCACAAGAGACAGTAATATATTACACAACAATAAAGGATGTATATCACTCTATTCCACGAGCAGCCATGGGACGTTCTGATCACCTTCTGGTTCATCTTATACCGACCTACAGGCAGAAACTAAAATCAGCTAAACCTGTATTAAGGGCTGTAAAAAGATGGACTAATGAAGCAGAGCATGATTTACAAGGTTGTTTTGACCTCACTGATTGGAGTGTTTTTGAAGCTGCTGCCACCGGTCTAGATGAACTCACAGAGACTGTAACATCATATATCAGTTTCTGTGAGGATATATGCATTCCTACCAGGACTCAACTAAATTACAACAATGACAAACCGTGGTTCACTGCAAAACTCAGACAGCTCCGTCAGGCCAAAGAAGATGCTTATGTGAAGGGGGACAATGTCCTGTATAAACAGGCTAAATACACAAAGGAGATCACAACTCCTGCAACCCTCCCTGAACACCTCTCCAATCAAGCGCTCTCACCATTCACACCTCCTGCATCCACCCTCTCCCCCACACCTGCAATTTAGATCAGCGAGGATGTGGTGCGCCAGGTCTTCCGGAAGCAGAAAAGGAAAAAAGCACCAGGCCCAGATTGTGTTACACCAGCCTGTCTGAAATCCTGTGCTGACCAGCTGGCCCCCATCTTCACACAGATCTTCAACAGATTGCTGGTACTGTGCGAAGTCCCTTCATGTTTCAAACGCTCCACCATCATCCCCATCCCAAATAAATCCAAAATTACAGGACTAAATGACTACAGGCCTGTGGCTCTAACGTCTGTAGTCATGAAGTCATTTGAAAAACTGGTGCTGGCCCACCTGAAAGACATCACTGGACCCTTGCTAGATCGTCTTCAGTTTTCCTACAGAGCAAACAGGTCTGTGGACGATGCAGTAAACATCAGACTGCATTATGTTCTGCAACACCTAGACAGACCGGGGACTATGTGAGGATTCTGCTTGTGGACTTCAGCTCGGCCTTTAATACGATCATCCCAAACCTCCTCCTGCCCAAACTAACTCAGCTCTCCGTGCCCACCTCCATCTGTCAGTGGATCAACAGCTTCCTGACAGACAGCTCTTCTCCCTGTACACTAACGGTTGCACATCCAAGGACCCTTCTGTCAAGCTCCTGAAGTTTGCAGACCACACCACACTCATCAGCCTCATTCAGGACGGTGACGAGTCTGCTTACAGACAGGAGGTTAAAGGGTTAAAGAGCTGGCTGTCTGGTGCACTCTCAACAACCTGGAGCTTGATGGAGGAGATGATGGTGGACTTCAGGAGAAACCCCCTGCTCTCCCCCCACTCACCATCATGAACAGCACTGTGACTGCAGTGGAGTCATTCAGGTTCCTGGGAACCACCATCTCTCAGGACCTGAAGTGGGACATTCACATTGACGCCATTGTGGAAAAGGTCCTGCAGAGGTTGTACTTCCTTCGCCAGCTGAGAAAGTTTAACCTGCCACAGGAGCTGCTGAAACAGTTCTACTCCACCATCATCGAATCCATCCTCTGCACTTCAGTAACTGTCTGGTTCAGCTCAGCTTCTAAATCTGACCTCAGTAGGCTACAGAGGGTAGTCCGGACTGCTGAGCGAATCATCGGTACAACCCTCCCATCTATTCAAGAACTGTACTTATCCAGAGTGAGCATTGTCAGTTTGTATATTGTCATTCCCTACCCACCTATTTGTACTTTTTTTGTATTTTTTATTCCTTATTGTGTTTTTTGTTCTGTCGCTGTTATGTTGCACTGCGGAGCTTCTGTCACGAAAACAAATGTGTGGACATACCTGGCAATAAAGCTCATTCTGATTCAGATTCTGATTTATTTCAAGGGAAGGAAGTCCTGTTTAAACCAGAAGTTATTCCACAGTGGCCTGAGGGATTGGATGTAGTTAGAAAAGTAATCAGTCTTGAAAAGGGAAAACTTAACAAAAGTTCACATCCCAGTAACCAACATCAGCAATGTGGACATTAAGATTGATCCCTGCACTATACTAGGACATATACAGCAAGTCAAAGCTATTTATCCAGTAGACACCAAACCTGCTATTGTAGAGTCAGACCGGATTGACAGTGGTGATAGTGTGGTGGCACAAGCAGTTGTAACTGAAAGTAAGGATGTGACAAGCCTAATTGGTTTTGACAACACAGGCCAGGATGCTAATGAAAAACTGTGAAACCGAGTAGTGCCAATCGATCACCTCATACCAGACCAACAGAGAAAATTTAAGCAGCTGCTGAGGGAGGAGTGTGCAGCATTCTCTCAGGATGAGAACAATGTGGGGTACATCCCATGCCTCCAAGTGAAAATTTGGTTAAGTGTCATGTCTCCAGTAGAGTGTACTTAAGTTTCTGTGCCAAAACCACTACATAAAGAGGTGAAAGAATATTTGGAAGACCTTTTGAACAAAGGATGAATTCAGAAGTCTGACTCCTCTTATGCATCTCCAAAAATCTGTGAATGGAAGAAAGACGGTAGTTTATGGTAATGTATAGATTACCGCAAGATTCCCAGATTTTCACCCTATTCCATAGGTACAGAACATGCTAAATAGTTTAAGTGCATTCTCTGTCCTGGATCAGTGTAAGGCATATCATCAGGGGTTTGTGAAGGAGGGAAGCCGACAATACACAGCTTTATAACGCCTTGGAGCCTTTATGAATGGGTCCGGATCTGCCCCCACTGAGTTCCAGCAGAGTTTGGAGAAATGTTTAGCGGGATTTAGGGATGACACCTGACTTCCATACTTGGATGATAACCTTGTGCACAGTAAGATATTCAAGGAGCATCTCTGTGATGTCACACCATTACCACAGACATGGGGTGTAGCTCCCCGCTAAGAAGTATGAATTGTTCAGGGCTGAGGTAAAGTTCCAGTGGTAAAATAGTCTCTAAAGGGGACTACACTATGGACCCTAAAAAAATTTGACCCGTTCAAGCACTAAAAGACTGTAAGCCTAAAACTGTGGATTACCTGAGACAACTGCTAGGGTCCCTGTCATATCATCACACATACATTCCAAGTTTTACCCAATTGCTAAATTCCTCTTTGAACTATTGTCAGCAGGAAAGCCTCCAGGAAATATGGCAGCTGGTAAATGGGAAATCTGTAAGAAGGGCATGGGAAAATGGAGAAAACCGCCTCACAGCTTAATTCCAGTCAGTCTATAACTTGGAAAGAACAACACCAGAATGTCTTCAACCAGCTTCTTGAGTTCTTGCTTCACCTGCCGATCATAGGCTACCCTGGTTTCGAACAGCCCATCATCTTGCATTGTGATGCATCACAAGAGTGCCATTCTGAATCAGAGGCAGGAAGGGAAGCTGGTGGTGATTGCCTATAGATTCACGGACACTAATGGTACCTAGGAAGAATCATCATTTGCACTCTGGGAAACTGGAATTCCTGGCAATGAAGTGGGCTATTTGTGAGCAATGAAGTGAATACCTTTATCAAGTAACTTACTTTGTGGTCAATACAGACACCAACCCGCTGACATATGTGTTGCCCATGGCCAAGCTCAATGCCACCACCCACTTCATGGATAGCAGAGTGGGCTGACTGCAATTTTATCATCAAATAAAGATCAGGCCGCACACATGGACTGTCGAGGAGGCCCTTGGACATGAAGAGAAACATGCAGACCTCTTCACAGGAGACAAGTCCAAGAGTCAATGCTCTCCCCCTACCCCACCTTGGTGCCTCAGACCACATCACTGTCATGCTAATGCCTGCATACAGACCGCTCTTTAAAAGCCCCAAACCAGTTCACAAACAAATATAAGTGTGGCCGGAAGGGTATTCAGAGCCTCTTCAAGACCCTTCAATGCAAAGTGAAAGCAGCTGAGAATATCATTGGTGTTTCTCTCCCCTCCCTCCAGGACATTTACGGAACCCATCTCACCCGTAAAGCCCTCTGCATGGCAGGTGATCCCACTCACCCATCACACAGCTTCTTCAGTCTGCTGACATCAGGGAGGAGACTGCAGAATCCCCAGGCCAGGACCAGCAGACTGAAGGACAGCTTAATTCATCAGGCTGTCAGGAAGCTGAACTCACTCCTGAAATTGCCCCCCCCCCTCCCCCCCCTTCTAACCCAGGCACCACTGAACTATAACCTCAGATTCCACATCCCCAGGTCCTTCCACTCCCCCCTCCCACTAACATACGTTGACATGCACCAGTCACTTTGTGCAGCATTGGTCTGCTCACTACCTCATTTAGCATAGAACTGACATCATTCTACTACCTCTTCAGTCAGTTTTAATAAAAGAACCGTTCTCTGAGCCCTTTGTCAATTTATACAGCATTGTTTGTTCACTTCACTGGTTTGCACTCTATCTGCCATGTGCCTTGCGCTGCTTTATATAACTTTATTTTTATTTTTATAAGTTTTTTTAAATGCCCTTATTTGTTTAGTTGTTTTTTTTTACATTATATTTGATCTGTATCTACCTGGATTTTTTTAGGCTCTACTGTTAGTGTTATCTGTATGCACCATGAGTCTGAGAGTATTGTATTTTAAATTCTCTGTATGTATTTTATGTACTGTACATGTGGAAGAATTGACAATAAAGCAGACTTGGCTTGACTAATCATCAGGTTTTATCCAGGTTTCTGTCAAACAGAGTACATCTGGATTATGAACAGTGATCATATCATTTACAGAAAGTGCTTTCGTAGAAAGGGAGCTGATAATCAAATAAGCCAAGCTTTATAATTTGTTTATCTGTATCTCATCTGTTTTTTATTTGTTGAACCTCAATTAAATTGTTATTCTTAAATTGGACTTTTTTTTTTATTTTTAGTTCGTTGAACAGTCACACTATCTATAGTGTTATATCTAGGTGAAAGAGTCTCTATGTGCTGAGAATAATCTGACTTCTGTGATGTGAGGCGGTTAGCAGATGGTCGGTTTAGCCAGTATGTCTGCTTCCTGACCGGGGCCAAGTTAGTCAAGTACAAACTATTAGACTATGTGCCATATTTATAGAGAGAAGAGCGGCACCACCCCAGGAGGGATGAAGACCATCTCTTTTCAACAAGTCAGGTATGCCCCAAAAGTTTGTCCAATTGTCTATAAAACCTATGTTATACTTCAGGCACCACTTAGACATCCAGCCATTAATTGATGACAATCTGCTATGTATCTTATCACCACAGTAAGCAGGGAGAGGACCAGAGCATATTACAGTGTCTGACATCATGCTTGCAAGTTCACACACCTCTTTAATGTTATATTTAGTGAGCTCTGACTGGCAAAGTCTAACATCATTGTCTAACCCTAACCGTTGTGAATAACAATCGTGCTGTATTTACATTTAGCATTAGCCAGAACTTTTAAATTTGCCAAGATGTCAGGCGCTCTGGCTCCTGGTAAACATTGGCCTATGGTGGCTGGCATCTCTATTTTCATGATCTGTACAATAAAACTGCCAATAACTAGAGCACTTAGGTTTCTCAGTGGGTGTGTCACTGAGTGGGGAGAACCTGTTTAATTTTTTGATTGGAACAGAAGAGCAGTGTTTTGACCCGCAACTATGCCGCCTCACAGTCACCCAGTTGCCCTGCTGTGAAGGCACTGTTACCAGAACCAAACAATGTACAGGACTGCCTGAGCTAGATCAATCCAAAGCCATATCCAGAGCCCTCACATTCTTACTGTCCTCATTTAAAGTTCAGATGTGTGTCTCTAATTCTGAAATCTTCTCTGTCAACCTAACTATTTCCCTGCATTTATCACATGTGAATCCCTCATCGCCAACAGAGAGATATAAATTATACATGTGGCAAGTGGTGCAAATAGCAATAGCAGGAGAAGCCATTACTCACCGTGCTTAATAAAAGATTCTTAAAACAGTTATTTGATGAACTTGTGAAAAACCAGAGTGAGAGAGTAGCGAGAGAGAGGAGAAAAGAAAAAAGAAAACAGCAAAAGGCATGAATTGAAATGCTGCAGGTGTGCTGCACTCACAGATTTAGCATAAAAGCTAACTATCAAATTAAAACAATTTCAGGCTTCTGATGTCCCCTCTGAATTGAAAAAAAAATATATATATTTTTATATAATCATTTTCTATTCCCTAACCCAACCCTACCACTAAACCTAACCCTTACAGAAAACCTGTTTGCATTGTTACACTTTCAGTTAAACATCTTTACCTTTACTATTTTCAGTTATTTTTTCCCCCTCATGGGGACCGCAGGACAGACCCCACAATGTAAAGATGTCAGGTTTTACTGTCCTTGGGGGAATATTTGGTCCCTACAATGTACCATAAACAAGAACACACACACTCACAGTTTTAAAAACTTGAAATTTCATGTAATTTACAGGTTTCAGCCAATGATAAATATTAGAATATATTATTAATGAGCTTTAAACTAAAATTAAAGGGGGGGTGAAATGCTCGTTTTCACTCAATATCCTGTTAATCTTGAGTACCTATAGAGTGGTACTGCATCCTTCATAACTCCAAAAAGTCTTTAGTTTTATTATATTTATAAGAGAAAGATAGTCTGTAACGATTTTTCCCGGAAAAACACGAGCGCCTAGAGGCGTGACTTGTGGGCGGTGCTAAAGAATCACGAGCGCCAGTAGGCTTTTGTGTTGAGAGCGTTTGGAAGCTGCGACACAGATCCAGAGGCTGAAATTTAACAAGAGCAGCATCAGCAAAGGCGTCTCTATGTGGTATGTACTGAAACTGTATATATTTGCTTAGTGGGTTTGGTTCGTCTTTTTTTTTTTTTTTTTTTTTTTTAAGCTGTACAAGTGCAGTTTGATGAAAACATCGCATGTTGTTTACTTGATGTGCTTACGCGCCGATAGCTAAGTTAACAACACAGAGATATTTGAAGCAGTTTTACTCATCGCATCCGGTTCCAACACACGATTGTGACCCTTTTTCGTTGGGACTGCATTATCCTTAAGAAATAAACAATGTGCAAATCCGGCGTCAAACTGGGCCTTGTTTGTACAACAAGCATCTTCGAAATGCAGGGAACAAACACAAACACTTGCACAACTCTGTTGATGCTCTGTAAAAATAAACTCCATCCACTGGTCCCTTAATGCTGTTTCTCTTTTGGTAATCTGTGCAGGGTTGTCTTGCCCTGGCAACCAAAAACACACTTCTTTTGTGACTTTTCGCGACGCTCTCGCTCTGATCTTTGAATGCCTGTTGTGCTCTCAGTGCTGTTCTATACGGGAGCGCGCGCTCTTCCGGCAGAAGTGCCCTTATGACCCATATAAGGAAATTCCGCTCCATCTAACGTCACACAGAGCCATACTCGAAAAAAACTTTCCGAAACTTGTGACAAACCTGAAGAGGTTTTTTTGGAACAAAAATACTCCTTCAAACGTACAACTTAATTTTTGAAACTTTGTCCATGTTTAGCATGGGAATCCAACTCTTTAACAGTGTAAAAAACTCAGTATGCATGAAATAGCATTTCACCCCCCCCCCCTTTAAAACAAATTTCAAAGTCAATAATTAAATGTGTGACATTAAAAACAGCGTCTCGTGACACCAGAAAACAAAAGAACACAAGGGCCGGAGCTCCATAAGGTGTATAATGAAAATTATTTATTGACTGTGTGTGATAATCTGAATTGAAAGGTAATTCAGACAGGAACCACTTTGGCAAGTTTACTTGAGTTTATTGAACACAATTTATCTTTGGCGGTATGGTTCCTTATGGGGGTTCTTACTCCCAGAATAATTGACATACGAGAGCTTTAACATTAACCGCCCGGATCCATGAATTTAGAAATACATAACAATTAGTCTTTAAAACAGTGATAATCATATGGATGTGGCAGAGGTACGTCTATCCTGTAGCCTGTTTATGAAGATGGGTGACTCGCAGTGGTGAGGTCCATACCAGCTACGATTTTTGGAAGCCTTAGTGATCTGAAACAAACAAGACGACAGCCAGAAGGTGCGCAGTAATGTGCTCATGCTTATAATGGGGAGGGAGGGAGGTTGCGAGCCGTTGAGCATACTTACCAAGCCGTAGTGCCACTTATATATAGGTCCCGTGTCTAATAGGAGAGAGGTGGTGATTGGAGCGATTTGACAGCTGACCGCATCAGCTGTTCACAGCCTTGCCTCGTGGCCTGACTGAACTGACGCTGCGCTCGATTTCAGACAGGAACCACTTTGGCAAGTTTACTTGAGTTTATTGAACACAATTTATCTTTAGCGGTATGGTTCCTTATGGGGGTTCTTACATTAACCCCCAAAACATAATGAGAAGTATTATTGCCTGATGAAGAACCCCCAAAACCAATCTGTTCCAGTCCTGCAAGAGAAAAGACATGTTATTGAGATATCTTAATGTGCCCTACTGGCGAAGGGGTATCTCCCTTCTAATGAGGCAGAAAATAGCGGGCTCTCTATAATTAAGGTAGTTGGTAATAGCAGCGAAGGTATTTTTCCAGGGGGAGAACCGCAAATGAGCAGCATGTCCCTGAGCTTTGTATGAGTGGTAGGAGAGTAGCGTTCCTTTTTTCCTTCCTGCAAAAGAGAATAATAATGTTATAGAGAATCCTTAAGCCGTCTATGGTAGGAGAGGGGTGTTCTCTCCTCTAAAAGCGGGGTAGGAATAGCAGTCCCCTCTTATTTAAAGTAGCAGGGGTGTTCATTCTCTGCTGTAGAATGAACAGCAGTCCCCTGCAGCCTAAGCAGCAAAGGGTGTTCTCTCCAGCTGGAGAGAACAGCAGGTCCCTTTCTTCTGAGGGGGAGTTCGTCCCTCGCTTTGAGGGATAACAGCGGCCCCCTCAGGTATCGCGGCAAGGGGTGATCTCCCGCAAGAGAAAACAGCAGCCCCTTTTTTTTTTTTTTTTTTTTTTTTTTTTTTTTAATATATATATATCTCCTCCACATTCAACTTCTCCATCTCCAATAAAGTAGCAGGGGTGTTCATCCTCTGCTGTGGAATGAACAGCGGTCCCCCGCAACTAAAGCAGCAAAGGGTGTTCTCTCCAGCTGGAGAGAACAGCAGGTCCCTTTCTTCTGAGGGGAAGTTCGTCCCTCGCTTGAGGGATAACAGCGGCCCCCTCAGGTATCGCGGCAAAAGAAAACAGCAGCCCCTTTTCCTGATTTTTTTTTTTTTTTTTTAATTAGAGTTGCTCAAGGCTTTTTGTGCTGATATGACGTCCTGTGCTGTAGGCCTAATGTAACGTTGATACGCTGAAGAAGACCACCCACTCATGGCTTTGAGCATGGGTATGGAGACTATGGAAGCTGCGGTGGTGGCCGCGCCTATGCGAAAAGAATGTCTGGTGTAAAGCGCGGGGTCCATGCCACAAAGTAGGCATGTGGTTCGGAGACGTGAGGCAAACCAAGGCTTGGATATGGCTTCTCCTTTGTCGGTGATGAAAAGAGGATCTGTAGGATAGGATTTACTGCGTGAGCTTAACAGCCGGTTCATAGCTAAGAGGGGGCAATATCCATCGTTAGTTTTAGAAATACTAATGGTACTCCCGTTACGATCTCTGTCTGTTTTTGAATGTTTCAGATAAATGGAGAAATGATCAGTGTGGAATGTTATATCATCGATTGTGAGATCGTGAGAGGGGTCAATAATTTTTGGAGTTGATCGTGAATTCCCCTCCTCTGAGAAATCCATAGAGATGGTGAGGAACGCTGCTTCTAAAAGCAGGTTTGAGTGCGGAGTGAACAGACCTGATCTTAATTTATCTACCATTGTGTGCACCTGCGCGCGAGAGAGCGGTAGTCGTTTGTCAGGAATTGCTGGGCTTTCCTTTTTTAATCCGTTGAGGAGAAGGCATATAGAAGGATTTTGTAACAGGCTTAGAGAGGAAGGATCTAAACATCTAATGTGAAATTGGATACCTGATATTAATATCTTGATGGTGGAAGGCTTAAGTTTCCTGGATTCGAAGCAGTGCGTAATGAAGGCGCATACGATTGGTATGTTAACTGGAAGATTAGGCACCGAGAACGCTTTGCAGAAATCTGAAAAAGACGACCACGTCGAGTCGTAGGTTTTGAGTGTTGTTTTTGCCAGCCCTGCTCTCATGTAGAGTGCGGACGAATTAAGATATTTTTTCAATAGTGTATTCATCCTAGGATTGTTTGACTGAAGTTCGGGCAGCCCAGCCGTGAAGGAGCAGCTCCCGGACACAGGCGTCTGAATTCCTGGAAATTAAATCGAGACAAAGAGTCAGCTATTTTATTATCCAGCCCAGGTATATGAGCAGCTTTAATAGTAAAATTGTTCATGATTGAGATCCAGGTTAAACGCCTGATAAAGCGGTTAATGAAAGGCACGGATGAGCGACCCTTGTTGATGATATTGACTGCAGCTTCGTTATCGCAAAACACGAGGATGTTTTTTCTAGACCATTGATCTGCCCATAATAAGCAAGCAATCACTATAGGATATATTTCCAAAAGCGCTGTCGACTGTATAGAGGGAGCCAGTTCTTTAAGTTCTTTTGGCCATCTTTCTGCGAACCATTGATTATTAAAAATTCCCCCGAACCCGACGGAAGGAGCTGCGTCAGTGAAGAACTGCAGTTTAACTGAAGATTCAATATCATCGTCGTAGAAAAAGGAAATACCGTTCCAATTGTCGCATAGTTTTGACCAGAATTTTAAATCGGACCTGCATCCTTCGTCTAACGTAACCGTGGCATGCATACTCTCTACTGTTTTAGACAGGTCTAAAAGTCTGGAAATGAAGGAACGACCTTGGGGAATAATCCTCATGGCAAAATTGAGATGGCCCAACAGGGAAAGAAGATCCCTTTTTGTTAGGGTAGGTGAACAGGAATAAGTTCTAATGAACCCTCTAATCCTTTCTAGTTTGTCTAGCGGAAGAGACGCTTGCATTTTTACTGAATCTAGCATGATGCCCAGGAAATTGAATACGTGAAAAGGGCCTTTTGTTTTTTCCTCTGCGAGAGCAATGCCGAATTTATTGAATGCTTTGACCAGGGAATTGATGCTGCGCGATGGGTCGGCATCTGGAAAGTCTATCAGCAGTAAGTCATCCAGCAGGTGAAGAACGAATGGTAGTTTGAAATTATTTAGCAGGATCCAGCAAAGTGCTTCCGATAGTGTATCAAATATCTTTGGACTGCTTTTACACCCGAAGGTGAGTCTTACTGAAAAATAAATTTTTTCTCGCCACCTGACCCCGAAAAGGTGCCACTGAGGGGCATGATTTTGAAGGCGTCGGTGATATCTGCTTTGCTGAGCCATGCTCCTCTGCCGGCTAATTTAATGAGTTTAATTGCGTTATCCACTGTAGAATAAGTCAGGGAAAAAGGTTCAGAGGGAATTAAACTGTTAATGCTAGGAACCCCTGCAGTGGAGTGGGGAGCGGATAAATCGATAATTAAGCGTTTTTTGCCCAAATATTTCCTGACTGTGAATCCTAAAGGGTTAATGTGAAACAATTTGAAAGGAGGTTTATCAAAAGGTCTGATCATGTACCCCTTCTCTAATTCTTTATCCATGAGATCGTCTACGGCCTGGGGATCTTTGATAGCTGACTGGAGATTTTTACAGATAAATGAGAAGGCTGGCATATTGGAAAGACCGGCTAGAAACCCCTGCATGAGCCCAAAAATGAGGTAAGAAACGAAACAGCGATTTGGATGCCTTCCCAGAGCTTTGGATAGCTCTTTAGTGTTCACTGGAGTGTTTATTTCTGTTTTAAATATTTTGTGCGTCGTGGACAAGGAAACCTCGGGTGGCTGTTCCCACAGTAGCGGCAAGCATGAAAATATTTACAGTTATAACGAGTACAAACATTCTCGTTGAAATTGAAACAAACAGGGGTTTGTCTTCCAGGCTTCACCTGTCCTGTCGCCGGAGCACTATCGTAGGATGACGCGGTCTTGGGGCAGAGAGAAGCTGAGTGGGAAAACTAACTACAGAGGTAGCATGACAATGCTCGATGGCCTGTAAAGTGTCTGCTAATCAGAATCAGATCAGAATCAGAAAGAGCTTTATTGCCAAGTATGCTTACGCATACAAGGAATTTGTTTTAGTGACATAAGCTTCCAGTACACAGAGACAACAACACACAGAAAAAGAAAAAAAAAGAAAAAAAAAAAGAGAGATTTACAAATTGGCAAATAAATAGTGTATAAACAATTGTGCTATAAATGATAATGGAATAGGATTGTGCTATAAAAACAATTGTGCTATAAAATTGTGCTATAATGAGAGCTAGATCGACCACGGACCAGTCCAGTTTCTGATTGAAGCGGTGTATGTACATAGCGGCTTTGGATGAGAAAGATTTGTGATATTCATAGAATAGTGTGCCTCCGTAAGACATAGCGAGATGCGAGATAATAGCTAAATAGGTGTCTAATTCCTTCCTCCTGTCTGGATACTCTTCACAGATAATGTCTCTGAACACTCCGAAAGCAACATTGAATTCTGCCATGGTTAAACTTTTGGTAAGTCTTGGATCATTATCTTTAAGAATGACAGATATGTCTCCACAATCCACAATCCTTCTCTCATTAGTTTCCGCACATAGCAATATTTTAACCAAGTTAATGTCGTTACCTGACAGGATTTGAGCGTGCAGATGAGGAGAGACAGCAGCTGCTGGGGGGAAAAAGGGCAGTCCAGTGGAAGCGGCGGGTAGCGCTGATCCGAGAGATCAACTAGGAAGCGCTAAGTCGGGGGAAATAGCGCGGTTAGATGTTAAGCTGGAAGTCTGTCCGTAGATGCCCGCCTGTGGTGCAGGAGAAGAGCGCTGTGATTCCAGCGCCTGGATCCTGTTGTCCATGGCGGAAAGGGTTCCTTGAATTGAGAGCAGCGCTGATAGAATCTTGTCTTCTCCTTGTACTGCAGCGAAAGAGGCACTTGCTGTTTTTCCTTTTTTTGGAGTTGGATCCGCTTGATTGGTGGAGATATTTTTTCTTTTTTCCGTGGCTTTATGGCCGGTAGACCGGGGAAGAGAAGATGGTACGTTGGTGGATGGGGGCTGCGGGTCTTGATTGACTTCTTGTAATAGAGTCAGGAGCTGATCGTGATCCAGATTCAGAGGCACTTGCATGTTCAGAGTGTATAAGGTGGACAAAATCCTTTCTATAGGCCATTCAGTGATGGCAAACGGATTCCTCGCTGCGATCCTGGAGCTGCGTCTTACTAGCAGGGTTGGATCGATGTCTTCCGTGCCATGATCCGGGATTTCGTCCGGAGATTCTTCGGAAAGGATTTGTACTAAGATGTCCGAAGTATCCATGACCAGGAAGCAGCAAGTAAGAAGTGTAAAGAATGACATAAACTTAATTCTCATGCTGTTTAAGCTGTATCGCAATATTTGCGAGCCGTTGAGCATACTTACCAAGCCGTAGTGCCACGTATATATAGGTCCCGTGTCTAATAGGAGAGAGGTGGTGATTGGAGCGATTTGACAGCTGACCGCATCAGCTGTTCACAGCCTTGCCTCCGTGGCCTGACTGAACTGACGCTGCGCTCGATTTATTATAGTGATAAGAAAATGATAGGTTTGACACTACATCAAAAACTAAATCAACACAAACAGAGGTTGAGATAAGCACAGAAACACACGGTCACTCAGCAGGTCTCACACATGCATTTTACTGCCTATATAAGTATTTTGCATACATGTTATTTCACTGTAGTATAAATGTCATGAAGAGAAAAGGAAAGACTTAATAATATCTCACTGTTACTAATTTATCATGCATCAAAGCATTACGGGTAGAATCTCTTGTCAATCTAATCTGATTCATCAACACGGATGAGTTTCACAGATGATCCAGGTCCAAATCCAAACCCAGGGTAGAGCGTCTGAGTGAATGTGGTCTGGACTGTGTGGATGAGACTCATTGTGTCAGAGACGCTGTAGAAGGACAGAGTTCCTGCTCTGTGATCTACATACACTCCTATTCTACTGCTGATGGACTCCACAGAGAGAACAGTGTGTGTCTTATTGTGCCAAAATGAGTACCTCGAGGGAGTGCAAATCAAACTCCAGGATTGATCATTAGATCCAAACAAACACTCAACACCTACCTTCCTGTTGATGCTACTATATGACACTGATATACGCACACCATTATTTCCCCTCCACTCAATCTCCCAGTAACAGCGTCCACACACACTCTCTCTACACAACACCTGACGATACACATCAAATCTGTCTGGATGATCAGGATACGACTGCTCTCTGTGTGTGTGAATCATCACTCTGTTGTTCTCGGACAGACAGAGGTTTTTATGGGCTGTGTTTGGATCCAGAGTGAGCTGATGGGAATCTGATGGAGATAAAACACATGAGAATCAGGAATTATGAATCTGTTTGATCTTTTCATGTAGCTGAACTCTTCATGTTCATTGTATCATAAGTGTCTCAGTACGGATAAACAATTATCCTGTGCAAATCATCATTTGCATCATCAATTATAAAACTATTCTTTCACCTTCAGGAAGAACATGGACACAATCAGTGAGATTTTCTGCTTGTTTTGTATTGACTTACATTGTAAGAAGTTGTCCCTGGTTCTGGGAACCGTGTTGGTGAATGTGACTGTAGAAATCAACAGACATGAACAGTGTGATTCTGGTGATACTGCATCCATTCCTAAGACATTTCTAATATGATGTTCTCCATGATATGAGATGGTGATGGACTGGTTTATGAGAGCAAATGAATCTCCAGGTCTTTACCTCTGTCTGAGATCTTCTTGAGCTCCTCTTTGCAGAAATCCTCCAGTTTGTCTCTCAGTTGATGGACAGATTCTCTCAGACCATCAGAAGAGAAGAGAGAACTCAGGAGATCTTTATTTTCATCTGTAGATTCAGGAAGTGCTGAGGGAGACTGGAAACTCTACAGAACACAGTTATCAAAACTCATCAGCTCCACACTTCACCCAATAACCTACAGGAACATCAGATTTGTGTGGCTCTTGTAGACTTGACTGATCTTTAGTAACTCAATCCAACATTTCACAGCATCAGCATCATTCTTCTCATATTCACTAAATCACATCAGAGCTATAGATTCTAGTCTTTTTTCACTTATACTACATGTCAACTTTCTAGGAAACTTTGTGAGTGATAAAATTTCTGCTAAGAACATACATGTCCATCTAACAGCTCAAGAACATCAATGGAGTCTCATTGGTCTCATTCAAAAGAAGCTCCAAGGCTACAATTAGATTGACCATCATTTATAACTTTAGAGTGGTTAGAGATGCTGAAACTTCACAATTTTCAAAAGATGATGAGATGAGAGTTTGACTGATGATTATATAATAAAACACTCATGAAATGTTTCTCTGTGAGTCACAGCAGGATCTGCTCAAGTCCACTATGAACCTGTTCTTCTAGATCTGTGTTACCTGCAGGAACTGGATGTGATCCTGTGTGTGTGAAAGCTGCTCCAGCTCAGCGTCTCTCCTCCTCAGATCATTGATCTCCTGCTCCAGTCGCTCCAGTCGTTCTTCAGCTCGACTCACTGCAGTCTTTTCCTGATCTCTGATCAGCCGTATCAGCTCAGAGCAGCGTCTTTCAATGGAGCGGATGAGCTCAGTAAAGATCTTCTCACTGTCCTCCACTGCTGTCTGTGCAGAGCGCTGTTAGGACACACAGTGATTCAGCTTCAGTGAGTCTGAACTGAGACGGAGACAAACTTCTCTTCTTCTCCAGACTCACCTTCTGAGACTCCACAGTCTCTCTCAGCTGCTGGAGATCTTTCTCTCTCTGCTGGATTCTCTGCTGGAGCGTCTTCTGTGTCTCCTTCAGCTGGTGCTACAGGATAAACAGATGATACTGAATCTTACAGTAAACTACTGCCACTAACTCATCAATGTATCTTAGAAAAGTTTATTTTTTTTTAAATCATCAAACATGAATTATCATAAATATTAAGGAATGTTTCACACTGTAAGCTTAAGTATCATGAAAATGAGAGACAGACGTAGAGCTTCACACGGACAGTGTTTCTGTGTAATTAAGCTTCAGCTCTACAAAGAAAATAAACAGATTATTGGACGACTGCACTGAGTATTAACTTGATCTCTAGTTTTAATACCTGATTCTCTGTCCTCTGTGCTGCAGCGGATACAGTGTCATGGTTTTTATGTCCATCAATCGTACACAGCATACATATACATTTCTGATCAGTGCGACAGAAAACCTCAAGAAGCTTCTCATGTTTCTGGCAGATCATCTCCTGCAGTCGTCCAGTGGCATCAGTCAAATTGTGCCTCTTTCCTTTAAACCAACTCTCGTGTTGTTCAAGATGATTCTGACAGTAAGAGTTCACACACATCAGACAGGACTTGACGGCTTTGTATTTTCTTCCAGTACAAACATCACACTGCACATCTCCAGCTCCAGCGTCACAGTCAGCAGGACGTTTTCTCTTCTTCAGTTTTTCAACCACTTCAGCCAGCATGGTGTTTCTAGCTAAAGCAGGTCTTGGACTGAAGTTCTGTCTGCACTGAAGACAGCTGTAGACTCTCGTCTGATCCTCCTGATCCCAGCAGTCTGTAATACAGCTCTTACAGTAACTGTGTCCACACTGGATGGTCACTGGATCCTTCAGGAGATTCTGACACCCTGGACACAAGAACTCATCCTGAAAAATTCTGGCTTCTGCCATTTTACTGCATGAATACAGAGAAACAACACACAACAGCTCAACTAAACTTCAGTGTCTATTTCCTTGAACTCACGTATTTCCTGTTTCCTGTTTCCTGTTTCTGTGCTTGTGTAAATCATTGTCAGTGTTTGTGAGTCCGTAAAGCAGGTTCCTCTTCCTCATTATATTAAATTCAACTCAAGTTTATTTGTATAGTGCTGTTCACAATAAAAATGATTGCAAAGCAGCTTTACAGGAAATTACGCTTCTACAATATATTTAGTAGTAGCTTGTCAGTGCTGACTGATCACAGGAAACAGATGATTCTTCTGCACAATCTGACTTTGCTGCAGTTTGGAATTGAACTACTGGTTTCGTCTGGTCAGAGGAGAACTGACCCCAACTGAGCCTGGTTTCTCCAAAGTTTTTTTCTCCTTTCTGTCACCGATGGAGTTTCGGTTCCTTGCCGCTGTTGCCTCTGGCTTGCTTAGTTGGGGACACTTCATTTACAGCGATATCGTTCACTTGATTGCAAATGATTTCACAGATACTATTTAAACTGAACTGAGATGATGACATCACTGAATTCAATGAAGAACTGCCTTTAACTTTCATTTTGCAATATTGACAGATTGTTTTCCTAAGGGTTAGGGTTAGTTCACCCAAATCTTAAAATTATGTCATTAATGACTCACCCTCATGTCGTTCCAAACCTGTAAGATCTCCGTTCATCTTCAGAACACAGTTTAAGATATTTTAGATTTAGTCCGAGAGCTTTCTGTCCCTCCATTGAAAATGTATGTGCGGTCTACTGTCCATGTCCAGAAAGGTAATAAAAACATAATCAAAGTAGTCCATGTGACATCAGAGGGTCAGTTAGAATTTGTTAAAGCATTGAAAATAAATTTTGGTCCAAAAATAACGACTTTATTCAGCATTGGCGTTAGCATTCATTAGCTTGTCATTAGCGTTTCCATTCATACCTATCACTGTTTTCTTTTCTCCTCTGCTCTCTTTCGCTCCAGTTTTTCACAAGTACATCAAACAACTGTGGTAATATTTCATCAAGCACGGTGAGTAATGGCTTCTCCTGCTATTGTTATTTGCACTGCTTGCCACATGTACAGTTTATCTATCTCTGTCGCAGATGAGGGATTCACATGTGATAAATGCAGGGAAATAGTTAGGCTGACAGAGAAGATTTCAGACTTAGAGACACGCATCCAAACTTTAATTGAGGACAGTAAGAATGTGAGGGCTCTAGATACGGCTTTGGATGCGTCTAGCTCAGAGATTCCTGTACATTGTTCGGTTCCAGCAACAAAGCCCCTGCAGCAGGGCAACTGGGTGAGGCAGTGTAGTCGTGGAAGGTGGAAGGTGGAACGCCGCTCTTCTGTTCCGATCAAAACATTAAACAGGTTCTCCCCACTCAGTGATGCACCCACTGAAAAATCTGTTGAAAGTGCTCTAGTTATTGGCGATTCTAATGTACAGAATGTGAATATACAGACACCAGCCACCATAGTCAAATGTTTACCGGGAGCCAGAGCTCCTGACATCTTGACAAATTTAAAAGTGCTGGCTAATGCTAAATGTAAATACAGTAAGATTGCTATTCATGCCGGCACTAATGATGTTTGACTTCGCCAGTCAGAGACCACAAAAAATAACATTAAAGAGGTGTGTGAACTTGCAAGCACGATGTCAGACACTGTAATATGCTTTGGTCCCCTCCCTACTTACCGTGGTGAAGAGATTCTTAGCAGATTGTCATCACTTAATGGCTGGATATCTAAGTGGTGCCTGCAGAATAACATAGGTTTCATAGACAATTGGACGAGCTTTTGGGGCAGACCTGACCTGTTGAAAAGAGATGGTCTTCATCCTTCCTCAAATATGGCACATAGTCTTAGAGTGTATACTTGACTAACTGGGGCCCAGGTCAGGAAGCAGACAGACTGGCTAAACCGACCATCTCTAGCCACTTCACGTCACACAGGTCAGTTAATTCTCAACACATAGAGACTATCTCACCTAGATACCACACTATAGAGACCCGGACTAGAAAATACTAAAATATCCAAACCAATTTAAGAGTAATTGAGGTTTCATGAAATAAAAAACAGATGCAATATGGATAAACATATGATAAAGCTTGGCTTATTGAATATCAGATCCCTTTCTACGAAAGTACTTTTTGTAAATAATATGATCACTGATCATAATCTAGGTGTGCTTTGTTTGACAGAAACCCAGCTAAAACCTGATGATTACATTGTTTTAAATGAGTCCACCCCCCAAGATTACTTTTTTAAACATGAGCCGTGTCCAAAAGGTAAAGGGGGAGGTGTTGCTTCAATTTATAACAATGTTTTCAGGATTTCTCAGGCCAGGCTTCAAGTATAACTACCAAAATAATGGTGCTTCATATAACATTATCCAGAGAAACAAATGTTAATTATAAATCCCCTGTCATGTTTGTTCTGGCTACTGTATACAGGCCACCAGGCCACCATACAGACTTTATTGAAGAGTTTGATGATTTTACATCCGAGTTTGTGCTGGCTGCAGATAAAGTTTTAATAGTTTGTGATTTTAATATCCATGTTGATAATGGGAAAAATGCATTGGGATCAGCATTTATAGACATTTTGAACTCTATTGGTGTTAGACAACATGTTTCAGGACCTACTCATTGTGCTCTCATTAGAGTTACAAATGACCTGCTCTTATCATCTGATCATGGTGTATCTCTCTATTAGTGATATTGGATCTTAGTGCTGTGTTCAACACTATTTACCACAACATTCTTTTGAATAGACAAAGTGCATTAGAAAGGAAGTGCATTGGAAAGGTTTTAATCATACTTATATGACCGCCATCAATTCGTAGCAGTGAATGAAGAGGTATCATATCAATCACATGTGCAGTATGGAGTACCTCAAGGCTCAGTACTAGGGCCATTACTCTTCATGCTTTACATGTTACCCTTGGGAGATATCATCAGGTAACATTCAGATCATTCTTCTGCACAATCTGACTTTGCTGCAGCCTGGAATTGAACTGCTGTTTTATTTTATTTTTATTTCAATTTCAATTTTATTTGTATAGCGCATTTACAACAGCCCCCAGGTTGACTAAAGTGCTTGACAGAAGAACAAAAGTATTACAAATAAATTGAAAATATACCAGACAAAAATGTAAAAACAACCATTTAAAAAAATTTAATTAAAGTAATTTTTCAAATACAATGACTGCCCTTTTTGCAAGATTTTCTGACTTGATATCGGAAGCAGCTCATTGGATTTGTTAAACAATTGTGCAAGTAATCCTCATAATGTCTATCCTTTAGACAACCAAATTGTTCTTAGTATTAAACCCCTGTCAGGCACTGCAAGAGTGCTCCCGGTTGAGCCAACCTTTGCCTTTTCCGTAAAAAAAAAAAAACCCTCCTTCACTGTCTGGCCAAATACTGGCCATTGAACTTTACCTTTCTGTCTTACGTTTGGAGAGGCTTTCCTGTTTGATGTCTTGAGTATTTACCTCCCATCAGACGCCGGCGAGAGTCTCACGGCCACCTAACTTTTCATTCCTGTTTGACGGGTGACGGTGCACGCTGTACAACGACAAGAGTCTCCACCTCCCGCCAAACTCTGTCCAAATCTTTTCCCCCCACCTGGTGAGGCTTACCCATTCGATGTTCTGAGTCCTGATCTCCAGTGTTGTGGGTAACCCGTTACAAAGTAACACGTTAGAGTACTCTAATTACTTTTTTCCTGAAATTTGTAACTTAACGCGTTAGTTTCGTGCGTAAGTAATCAGTAACTTCGTTATTTTTTTTAAAAAAGTAATCCGTTATTTTAAGGAAAGGAAAAACTGCAGCCTGCTTTTTGTCAGACAGTAGTCCTAGGTCTACTGTGCCACCTGCGGATGTACAGTATCAGCGGAGCCGAAGCTCTGTGATCGTAAAGTCAATGGCTTTGATGCGTCTGTGCCCTGCGCCTGACCCTGTGTTTGTGTGGGGTTTTTTTTTTCGAACTCCCGGCAAGATAGCAGAGAGGACAGCGTTTGGTTTATGGAAGTACGCACATTATTTTCAATTTGTCAACGAAAAAGAAAAGAACATAACGGTAAAATGCACACTCTGCTTTGGTGAAAAGCTTCTGTCGACCGCCAAAAATTCTACCTCAAATTTAACGCTACGTTTTAATCACTACTTTGAAGAGTAAATGTAAGAGGACTGTGTTAAAGCGAATTTAGGCTTGTGACTGTGAGTGACACTTTAATAATAATTAGTTTGGCTATTAAGCGATTTGTCATTTGCCTGTGTGGCAGTGAAGGATTTAATTCGGTTTGTTATCATTTTTGTTTGACAGGCAGCTGTTAATTTCTGTTAGATCATTGGCTGGCTGGTTGTTCATCATTTCTAAATGGATTTAAATCTGCAAGCCTGTTTAAGGTTGTGTTTACAAGTAAGCATACTTGTACTTTGATAACTGCATTATTTAAAGTTAAAGAAAAATCAGGAGTTATCTTGTGGTGCTCATAATATACAGTAGCCTAGGCTACCCGGGCTGGGTAACGTTAGGTGCGAATTTTGATTAATAATATGTTCTGTGATAATAAATAAATAAAACGCCATGTGGAATAGCCGATTGCTGACTGTCTTTCCTGTTATTGTTATCCTGCAGTGTTAATTTAGTCGGATGACTGACGTTATTCATTGTCGGGAGTCACGACTTCTAGGTGCATTTAAAGGGGCCGGGGGCTGTGTCTGTCATGTGTGAGCCGCTGCAAACGGCTTTTAATTTTTGGTAATGCATGAGTACTCTAACGCGTTACTTTTATGAATAGGTAACGCTGTATCATAACTGATTACTTTTAATTGATGGTAACGTTGTAACCTAACTAACTACTTACCAAAGTAACTATACCCAACACTGCTGATCTCCCATCAGATGCTGCGAGAGCCCGCGCAGTCGGGTTTTCCTCTTCCGGCTCCCCGACTGGCGAGGCTTACTCGTCTGATGCCGTTGAGTATTGTGCTCATGTCAGATGTCGGCGAGAGTGCTCCTGGCTGGGTTTTCTTTTCTTGCTGCCCACAAACAGGTCTTATCCATCTGATGCCGTGTGTATTGATCTCCCATCGGGTGTTACAAGAGTTCTCTTTGTTAGCGGCCCAAAGCCTGTTTATCTGCTCAACTGAGAGGACCTACATGTCCGTCTTCCTGAGTCTTGATCTCCAGTTGGAGGCTTCATGGGTCCTCTCGGTCAGTTATCTGCCCTGGTTGCCCACTGACTAGTAGGGGCTCATCAGCCAGTAGGGCCCGTATGCCAACACCATGACCTATTCCAGTCGAGGCAACTCAGGCCCTCCTGGTCGGGCTATCCAATCACGTTGCTCCTCCGCTATCGGCCGGTAGGGCTCATCCGTTCCAATGCAGTGAGGTCCTCCAGTTGTGCAATCCAGTGTCTGTGCATTTATTTGCAATCAAGGCAATGATATCACTGTAGATGAAGTGACCCCAACTAAGCAAGCCAGAGGCGACAGCGGCAAGGAACCGAAACTCCATCGGTGACAGAATGGAGAAAAAAACCTTGGGAGAAACCAGGCTCAGTTGGGGGGCCAGTTCTCCTCTGACCAGACAAAACCAGTAGTTCAATTCCAGGCTGCAGCAAAGTCAGATTGTGCAGAAGAATCATCTGTTTCCTGTGGTCTTGTCCTGGTGGTCCTCTGAGACAAGGTCTTTACACGGGATCTGTATCTGGGGCTCTAGTTGTCCTGCTCTCCGCTGTCTTTCAGGGATGTAGAGGTCCTTTCTAGGTGCTGATCCACCATCTGGTCTGGATACATACTGGATCCGGGCGACTGCAGTGACCCTCTGATCTGGATACAGACTGGATCTGGTGGCCACGGTGACCTCGGAACGTGAGAGAAACAGACAAATATTAGCGTAGATGACATCCTTTTAATGATGTAGCAAGTACATAGGGTGTTATGTGAAGTGTTTCCGGTTCCGGTTTACCTAATTAATGCAGCCTAAAAATCCTTTAACGGATTTGGATATTAAAAGCATATTAGTATGTTATGTGTATGCCAGGTTAAAGAGATGGGTCTTTAATCTAGATTTAAACTGCAAGAGTGTGTCTGCCTCCCGAACAATGTTAGGTAGGTTATTCCAGAGTTTAGGAGCCAAATAGGAAAAGGATCTGCCGCCCGCAGTTGATTATGATATTCTAGGTATTATCAAATTGCCTGAGTTTTGAGAACGTAATGGACGTAGAGGAGTATAATGTAAAAGGAGCTCATTCAAATACTGAGGTGCTAAACCATTCAGGGCTTTATAAGTAATAAGCAATATTTTAAAATCTATACGATGTTTGATAGGGAGCCAGTGCAGCGATGACAGGACCGGGCTAATATGGTCATACTTCCTGGTTCTAGTAAGAACTCTTGCTGCTGCATTTTGGACTAGCTGTAGTTTGTTTACTAAGCGTGCAGAACAACCACCCAATAAAGCATTACAATAATCTAACCTTGAGGTCATAAATGCATGGATTAACATTTCTGCATTTGACATTGAGAGCATAGGCCGGAATTTAGATATATTTTTAAGATGGAAAAATGCAGTTTTACAAATGCTAGAAACGTGGCTTTCTAAGGAAAGATTGCGATCAAATAGCACACCTAGGTTCCTAACTGATGACGAAGAATAGACAGAGCAACCATCAAGTCTTAGACAGTGTTCTAGGTTATTACAAGCAGAGTTTTTAGGTCCTATAATTAACACCTCTGTTTCTTCTGAATTTAGCAGTAAGAAATTACTCGTCATCCAATTTTTTATATCGACTATGCATTCCATTAGTTTTTCAAATTGGTGTGTTTCACCAGGCCGCGAGGAAATATAGAGCTGAGTATCATCAGCATAACAGTGAAAGCTAACACCATGTTTCCGGATGATATCTCCCAAGGGTAACATATAAAGCGTGAAGAGTAGCGGACCTAGTACTGAGCCTTGAGGTACTCCATACTGCACTTGTGATCGATATGATACATCTTCATTCACTGCTACGAACTGATGGCGGTCATATAAGTACGATTTAAACCATGCTAATGCACTTCCACTGATGCCAACAAAGTGTTCAAGTGTATGCAAAAAAAAATTGCTGTGGTCAACTGTGTCAAACGCAGCACTAAGATCCAATAAAACTAATAGAGAGATACACCCACGATCAGATGATAAGAGCAGATCATTTGTAACTCTAAGGAGAGCAGTCTCAGTACTATGATACGGTCTAAATCCTGACTGGAAATCCTCACATATACCATTTTTTCTAAGAAGGAATATAATTGTGAGGATACCACCTTTTCTATTATCTTGGACAGAAAAGGGAGATTCGAGATTGGTCTATAATTAGCAAGTTCTTTGGGGTCAAGTTGTGTTTTTTTATGAGAGGTTTAATAACAGCCAGTTTGAAGGTTTTGGGGACATATCCTTATGACAATGAGGAATTAATAATAGTCAGAAGAGGACCTATGACTTCTGGAAGCACCTCTTTTAGGAGCTTAGATGGTATAGGGTCTAACATACATGTTGTTGGTTTAGATGATTTAACAAGTTTATATTTCAAATTCTTCCTCTCCTATAGTAGAGAATGAGTGGAACTGTTCCTCAGGGGGTCTATAGTGCACTGTCTAATGTGATACTGTAGCTGACGGCTGAATGGTTGCAATTTTATCTCTAATAGTATCGATTTTAGAAGTAAAGTAGTTCATAAAGTCATTACTGCTGTGGTATTTGGAAATGTCAACACTTGTTGAGGCATTATTTTTCATTAATTTAGCGACTGTATTGAATAAATACCTGGGGTTATGTTTGTTTTCTTCTAAAAGAGAAGAAAAGTAATCAAATCTAGCAGTTTTTAATGCTTTTCTGTATGATATGTTACTTTCCCGCCAAGTAATATGAAATACCTCTAGTTTTGTTTTCTTCCAGCTGCGCTCCATTTTTCGGGCTGCTCTCTTTAGGGTGCGAGTATGCTTATTACACCATGGTGTCAAACTGTTTTCCTTAACCTTCCTTAAGCGTAAAGGAGCAACTGTATTTAAAGTGCTAGAAAAAGAGAGAGTCCATAGTTTCTGTTACATCATCAAGTTGTTCTGAGGTTTTGGATATGCTAAGGAATTTGGATACATCAGGAAGATTACTTAAAAAGCAGTCTTTTGTGGTAGAAGTGATGGTTCTTCCATACTTGTAACAAGAAGTAGAATTTACAATTTTGGCTATATGAAGTTTGCACAGAACTAAATAATGATCTGAGATATCATCACTTGGCTGAATAATTTCAACACTATCAACATCAATTCCATGTGACATTATTAAATCTAGAGTATGATTTTGAAAATGAGTAGGTCCTGAAACATGTTGTCTAACACCAATAGAGTTCAGAATGTCTATAAATGCTGATCCCAATGCATCTTTTTCATTATCGACATGGATATTAAAATCACCAACTATTAATACTTTATCTGCAGCCAGAATTAACTTGGATGTAAAATCACCAAACTCTTTAATAAAGTCTGTATGGTGGCCTGGTGGCCTGTATACAGTTGCCAGTACAAACATAACAGGGGATTTATCATTAACATTTGTTTTTCTGTATAATGTTATATGTAGCACCATTACTTCAAACGAGTTATACTTGAAGCCTGCCCTCTGAGAAATCCTGAAAACGTTATAAATTGAAGCAACTCCTTCCCCTTTGCCTTTTAGACGCGGCTCGTGTTTATAACTAGGGGAAGTCGTGGCTTAATGGTTAGAGGGTTGGACTCCCAATAGAAGGGTTGTAGGTTCTAGTCTTGGGTCGGACGGAATTGTGGGTGGGGATAGTGCATGAACAGCTCTCTCTCCACCTTCAATACCACGACTTAGGTGCCCTTGAGCAAGGCATCGAACCCCCAACTGCTCCCCGGGCGCTGCAGCATAAATGGCTGCCCACTGCTCCGGGTGTGTGCTCACAAGGTGTGTGTCTGTGTGTTCACTGCTCTGTGTGTGTGCATTTCGGATGGGTTAAATGCAGAGCACAAATTCTGAGTATGGGTCACCATAGTTGGCTGAATGTCACTTCACTTCACTTAACAGTAATCTTGGGGGGTGGACTAATTTAAAATAATTTAATCATCAGGTTTTAGCCAGGTTTCTGTCAAACAGAGCACATCTACATTATGATCAGTTATCATATTATTTACAAAAAGTGTTTTCGTAGAAATGGATCTGATATTCAATAAGCCAAGCTTTATCACTTGGTTATCCATATTGCATTTGTTTTTTTTTTATTTGTTGAACCTCAATTAAATTGTTAACCTTAACTTGGTTTGGACGTTTTTTGTATTTTCTAGTTCGGGGAACAGACACAGTCTCTATAGTGTGATATCTAGGTGAAAGAGTCTCTATGTGCTGAGAATTAGCTGACCTCTGTGACGGGAGACAGCTAGCAGACGGTCGTATCTTTTCCGTATCTCCCCACTGCCGCAGCAGTGTCTGCTCCCACAGGAGCCTTTTCTGTACCAAACCCCCCCCCCCCCCCCCCCATATATATATATTAAAAAAAAATCCTTGATTGTGCACATCAAAGGTTGCAAATTTTCTGATTTTCATTACGTTTAGCCATTACACTCAAATAAGCTGTTCAGTTTTTCCCAAATAGGCGAAGTGAATTTCAACAAGGGTTCATGATCAGCTTCGATGCCCCACATTTTTAGTTGCATTAGCCATTGGAACGGCTACTTGGATAATTCCGGGGTCAGAACTCCTAATCGATCTTTCAGCTCTGCATAACCCGCCGTTTTCAAACATAATCGCCTGAGAAAAAAAAAAAAATAAATAATATATATATATATATATATATATATATATATATATATATATATATATATATATATATATATATATATATATATATATATATATATCTTTTCGTTTCCCTTGTCCGTCCAGCGAGCACTAGTCTCTCAGTGGACGCAGTAAAATACCTCTTTTTGTCTCCTCTTACGGTCCAGCGAGCACTAGTCTCTCAGCGGACGCAGTAAATATATTTTCGTTTCCTCTGTCTGTCCAGTGAGCCTCAGTCTCCCAGCGGACGCAGAGAAAAAAAGACAAAAAAATTATAAAATAAATAAAAAATTATATATATCTTTTCATTTCCCCTGTCCGTCCAGCGAGCACTTGTCTCTCAGCGGACGCAGTAAAATACCTCTTTGTCTCCTCTGTCGGTCCAGCGAGCACTAGTTTCTCAGCGGATGCAGTAAATATATTTTTCGATTCCTCTGTCTGTCCAGCGAGCCTCAGTCTCCCAGCGGACGCAGAGACAAAAAAAATATATATATATAAAATAAATTTAAAATGATATATATCTTTTCATTTCCCCTGTCCGTCCAGCGAGCACTAGTCTCCCAGAGGACACAGAAATATATATTGTTTTCCCCTGTTTGTCCAGCGTGCCTCAGCCTCCCAGCGGACGGAGTAATTTCTATTTTTTTCTCTGTCAGTCCAGCGAGCACTAGTCTCTCAGCGGATGCAGTACATATGTACTTTTCCTCTACCCATCCAGCGAGCCTCAGTCTCGCAGCAGACGCAGTATGCATCCATCTTTTTCTATTCTTTATCCAGCGAGCCAGTCTTCCAGCGGACGCAGGAATATAATTTGTTTCCTCTATCTGTCCAGCGAGCCTCAGCCTCCCAGCGGACACATTACGCATCTAGTCAATACATCATTACACCTCGCAGGCAGACGGTGGAGCCTGTCTTCCCGACATCATAACCGCTTCTTCCTCATCTATTAACCAAAGCCCCTTTCACACTGCACGTCGGACCCGCAATATTCCCGTAACATTGCCTGGTCGCCTTCTGTGTGAAAGCAACCACGTCCCGGAATTGATTACCGAATCGAACCCGGGTCGGGGACATAGTAACATTGCGGTAATCGATCCGGAACGAGCGCTGTGTGAACAAAAGCCAGATCTAATTCCGTATCGAAGTGATGACGCGCGTTATCGCGCGACTTTTTTACCGGCTGTTTTGAAGGAAGATCAACATTCGCGACGAAAACATATGTGCAAACTGTAATGAAGCAGAGATCAGTTAGTTCCTCACTTTCCGCGCTGACGCAGAGATCATTTGCTTGCTTCAGTTAAAGTATAATGTGCCAAGCGTTGTCGACTCGTACATTACACGTCACGCGCTGATGTCACGTGTCGTTACGGGATCTTCAAGGGTTGTGTGTGAAAGCACGCACATATACCGGGTCGTCACTGGCAGTGTGAAAGTGCCAAATCTAGCGACCAGGGAACAATTACAGGAACACTTTACCCCTGAATTTGCCGGAATGGCAGTGTGAAAGGGGCTCAACAGGACCTGCCTGCTCCTCCGCTTCTGCCAGAGGCAATGCGAGATCTCCTGGTCAAACGACCATGCTTCTAAAAATGTCAGCCCGCCAAATCTCTGCATTTTGGGGGGTTCGTAGTCCGACGGCTGTCCTTTTGCTCTCTTGTTTTGGGGGGAGTACTCTGGGTTCGGGCCACATCCCAAGCTCGGAGCCCTCCACCCAGACAGCACGCCAAATACCATAACCTTACTGTATTAATATACGTAGATGTGAACTCGTGAAACTTGAGTTTTGTGTGTGTTTATGTGCACTTTAATATATTTTTGTTACACCTTCTTGTATAAAACAAAACAAAGCAAAGAACAAGTGTCTTATCATTTATTATACTAGACAGCATTATACAGCTGTTGTACACTTGTTGATCTGCTGTGATACAAGTCCTTGTGGAGACAGAAAGAATGCCTTCTTCTCCAGTTTCGTTGTTGTATCCTTTGTAGTTTTAAATAATGATTTAATGATTTAATATTGATTTGCCGCCATCCTGGCTATAAAACTGAATAGCCAATTCTTGGGCTTTTTTCGTTGTACTGCAAGTTACTGTGTCCTTTTTATCTGTTTCAACATTAGTTTTTAGGTTTTTTTTTATTAAATCTTTGCTATGCGGGCTTATTTATAGACCCCCCTCATATCATAAAGATTTTATAAGTAACTTTCAGATTTTTTATCTGCTATTATTCCTTGTTAAGATAATATTTTAATTTGGGGAGATTTTAATATTCACATGTGTTGTCCTTCCAGACCTTTTGTTAAAGAGTTTAATCATCTATTAGAGTGATTTGGTCTATCACAGTGTGTTGTAGGTCCTACACACGAACGTGGTCATACCTTTGACTTAGTGTTAACTTTTGGTTTTTCTGTCTGCAGTGTGCAAATTCCTGACACCATATTTTCTGACCATAAGACGGTTTTGTTTAACCCATTTTTTTCTTATAATGGTCAAGCTAATGATGTAACTTTTACTGTTGAATCTTGATTGCTCTCTTCCTCAACTGCTAGCAGTTTTTCAGCTGATTTTGATATTCTCCCATTGAAATCATTGATGTAATCTCCTTGTTCTGTTATGGGACTTGAGGAGTCGGTTATCCAGTTTAATTCTACATGCTCTGATATTTTGAATTCTGTGGTTCCTTTGAAAATTAAGAAGAAATCTAAGCCCTGGTTGAACACCAATATTTGGGCCCCTTAGACAAGAGTGTAGGATGGATGAGCGTAAATGGCTCAAAGATCAATTTTAAGTTTCGTATGAATCTTTGAGAGACTGTTTGACGAAGTTTCAAAAAGCAGTTAAATTACCTAGATCAAACTAGTTTTCTGACATTATTTCAAAGAATTGTCCTAATTCAAAAATGATCTTCTCTACTATTAATGCAGAACTTCAACCTGTTATCAGGTTGCCACTTGTGAATTAAAAGAAAATGTTTACTGATAAGATTGCTTGAATTCGGTCTCAGATTTTATCTGTAACTAGTGATCCTGCTACATTTGCTGCTCCTTTGAAAAAATTAACCAGTTTTGTTCCTTTCTCGATGTCACAACTAAAAGATATTGTTGCTCAAGTCATTGTTGGGAAGTCATGGCCTAGTGGTTAGAGCGTTTGACTTCTAACCCTAAGGTTGTGGGTTTGAGTCTCAAGTTGGCAATACCATGACTGAGTTACCCTTGAGCAAGGAACCAACCCCCAATTGCTCCCTGGGTGCTGCAGCATAAATGGCTGCCCACTGCTCTGGGTGTGTGAGTGTGCACTTTGGATGGGTTAAATGTAGAGCATGAATTCTGAGTATGGATCACCATACTTGGCTGTATTTCATGTTACATTCACTTTTTTTTCACATATGAAGCCTTCTGGTTCTTCATGTGATGTTATTCCATCTTCTTTATTTAAGGAGGTGATGGATTCAATTGGTACAGGTGTGCTATGTATTTTTAATAGTTGTTTGTCTACTGGTATTGTTCCAAATAGTTTCAAACAATTCATCCCCTTCTAAAAGAAAGTACATCTTGATGCGTTAGATATTAATCATTTTCATTCTATTTCAAAACCTTGCTTTATTTCAGGAATATTAGAGAAGATTTTATTTGTACAATTGAATGATTTTTTTAGTAAGTAATAATATTTTCAGTCAATATCAGTAAGGTCCCAGAGTTCGTCATAGAACAGAGTCTGCTTTATTGAGGGTTTCAGATGATATTTTATTAGATTCAGGTAATTCTGTTGTACTTCTACTGTTGGATCTCAGTGCAGCCTTCAACACGGTTGATCATGATATCCTCATTGATTGTTTCAAAGACCAAGTGGGTATCCAAGGTCTAGCCTTGGACTGGTGTTCATCATATCTTAAGGGTAGAACCATTTCATTCAGTTTGGGAAACTACTCTTTTTCTCTGGTACTGTTGATGTGTGGGGTTCCTCAGGGCTCGTTTTCGGACCCCTTTTATTTTCCTTTTATTTGCTTCCACTGGAAAATATTTTTGATAAGCACGGTATAAATTACCATCTGTACCATCTGTAACTTTTTCTAAAATTTTAGACATAAATGAAAGATTTGAAATGGGTCTGTAATTTGCCTGTTCAGTAGGAACTGTTCAGCTGAAGTCTGGGAATGTTAACAGAGCTTCTGATTTTTACATGCGCTCAGTGACTCTGGGAGGAATAACATGAGAAATATCTGGAGGAGCAATAAAGCAGCACTGATGGATATTCGTGTTTGTTTTGATCCGTCATGAGTTCATAAACCATCATCCAAACATCAGGAATAATGATGAAACTCTCAGCGCTGCTGCTGCTCATCACAGTCTCAGTTGGTTCTCACCTTTTACTCTTTCTCTCCACAGGAATCCTTCATCTCCATCAGCAGCTATGTTCTTTTTTTTTTTTTTTTGGTTTATTGATGTTCTGGGAAAATATCAGCTTAATTGGTCAGAACTAATAACACAGTTCATTTCATTGATTCAGTCTCTGATAATATTTATGTTCATATGCAAATTAGTCTTGTGTTATAAACAGAGTCATTCATTAAGGCTTTAATGAGTTCAGTTAGCCATCATTAGTTCATCTGACCCAAGTATCGAATCATTTGTTTCATTCTTCACTGTCACTTGAGGAGAGATATTTATTTTGATTCAATGTTAGATTGCTAATTTATCATTAATTTATATTTATATTAGTGCTGCAGCCAACATTGATTTTGATAATCTGTTAATTAAATTTTTTGATGATCTTTATTCTGTTTCATTAATCAGATTTAAAAGCATTTTATTAAATGTGTGTTGTCTGTTGTCCTCCTTCAAAATCATAAGATATATAAGACATTCACGGTGTGTGTGTGTGTGTGTGTGTGTGGGTGGGTGTGTTCACTGCCACGTGTGTGCAATTTGGATGGGTTAAATGCAGAGCATGAATTCTAAGTATAGGTCACCATACTTGGCTGTATGTCACATCACTGTAATGTAGATTATGACATGCCTGCTGACAGTGTGATTTATCTATGCAGTTACACAGAACTATATACTCCAACTGTGATTGCTTGTGGTGATAATGAATAATTAATTTCCATACAGTTGCATTTATTTAGATGTTTATTAGCAAAATAATGGTTATATAGTAAATGTTAATACAATTTAGGGTGTTTTAAACATGTGAATCTTGTTAAAAGTTACATGATGGAGCATTTCCTGAGCATCAACCACATCAGCCCACTCACTGAACAGCAACATGAAAGCGGCTTCACCAGACTAATGATGGAGCAAATTTACAACAGAGAGAAAATTAAATTCAAATTAAATTTGTGCAAAACTGGCTGTTATTTTAAATTAAGTTTACTAACAACAGCAAATCAAGTACCTGCACGCCGTTGTTGTTGTCTCATTCCCCCAAGACACGCTGCAATGGCAATCCAGCACGCAATTCTCAAAATATCCACAAGTTGGAAGCGTTTATCGTGGTATATTACAATTATTATCGATATTACAAAACCGATATTCCAATTATGGTAAAATACTTAAATATTGGGGAAAATATCGGTAAATCGATACATTGGTCAATCTCTAACAATGTAATGTAATATATTCATTTATTTATAATATCTTGCTGTTACTGATTTATCATGCAGCTCAAAGTATCATGGATAGAAACTTCCTACTGTCTATTCTGATTCATCCACACTGATGAGTTTCAATGAAGAACTTCTATGAATACGAAACCCAGCATAGAGCGGCTGAGTGAATGTGGTCTGGACTGTGTGGATGAGGCTCATTGTGTCAGAGACGCTGTAGAAGGACAGAGTTCCTGCACTGTGATCCACAAACACTCCTATTCTACTGCTGATGGACTCCACATAGAGAACAGACTCTATTTTATTGTGTTTGAATGAGCAATTGGAGGGACAGCAGAACAAATCCCAGGACTGATCATTAGATCCGAACCTACAATCATTACCCCGTCCCTTCCTGCTGATGCTCTTATATGACACTGATATATGCACACCTCTGTCTCCTCTCCACTCCAGCTCCCAGTAACAGCGTCCACACACACTCTCTCTACACAACACCTGGTGATACACATCAAATCTGTCTGGATGATCAGGATACGACTGGACTGTGGCTGCGACAGTAATCACTCTGTTTCTCTCAGACAGACGGAGGTATTTATGTGCTGTGTTCAGATCCGGAGTGAGCTGATGGGAATCTGATGGAGATAAAACACATCAGAATCAGGAATTATGAATCTGTTTGATCTCTTCATGTTCAGTGTATCATCAGTGTCTCAGTACAGATGAACAGATATTTGAGCACATTATCATTTACATCATCAGTTCTAAAACTCTTCTGTCACCTTCTACAGGAAGAACATGAACACACTTTTCTGTTTGATTTCTTACTGACTTACATTGTAGGAAGTCGTTCCTGGTTCTGGGATCCATGTTGGTGATTGTGTCTGTGGAAATCAACAGACATGAACAGTGTGATTCTCATGATCCTGAATTAATTCCTAAGACATTTCTAATATGATGTTCTCCATGATATGAGATGATGATGGACTGGTTTCTGAGAGCAGATGAATCTCCAGGACTTTACCTCTGTCTGAGATCTTCTTGAGCTCTTCTTTGAAGAAATCCTCCAGTTTGTCTCTCAGCTGATGGACAGATTCTCTCAGATCATCAGAAGAGAAGTGAGACCTGAAGGGATCATCATTTCCGTCTGTAGATTCAGGAGGTGCTGAGAGAGACTGGAAACTCTACAGAAAACAGAAATCAAAACTCATCAGCTCCATACTTCAATAATCTAATAATCTAATTACTTATAATTATAGCTGTTAGAGCTGTTAGAGATATTAAAACTTGATTGATGATTATATAATAAGACACTCATGAAATGTTTCTCTGTGAGTCTCTGTCACAGCAGGATCTGCTCAAGTCCACTATGATCCTGTTCTTCTAGATCTGTGTTACCTGCAGGAACTGGATGTGATCCTGTGTGTGTGAAAGCTGCTCCAGCTCAGCGTCTCTCCTCCTCAGATCATTGATCTCCTGCTCCAGTCGCTCCAGTCGTTCTTCAGCTCGACTCACTGCAGTCTTTTCCTGATCTCTGATCAGTCGTATCAGCTCAGAGCAGCTTTTCTCAATGGACGAGAGGATGAGCTCAGTAAAGATCCTCTCACTGTCCTCCACTGCTGTCTGTGCAGAGCGCTGTTAGGACACACAGTGATTCAGCTTCAGTGAGTCTGAACTGAGACGGAGACAAACTTCTCTTCTTCTCCAGACTCACCTTATGAGACTCCACAGTCTCTCTCAGCTGCTGGAGATCTTTCTCTCTCTGCTGGATTCTCTGCTGGAACGTCTTCTGAGTCTCCTTCAGTTGGTGCTGGAGGACCAACAGAAGATTGTAAATATCTCAAAAAATTACTGTCACTAAATTATCAATGAATCCAGTAAATTTGGAGCTAAAATCCAATGGGTGAAGGTTCAAACTAAAAAAAAACTGATTATCGGTAACAATCATCGAACATGAATTATGATTAATATTGAGGCCTGTTGCACAGCAGGCGTAAGTATCATGAGAGTGAACCAGACACAGACGTAGAGCTTCACACTGACAGTGTTTTTGTCTAATTAAATTGCAGTTCTACACAGAAAACAAACAGACTATTGCAGGGGTGTCAGACTCATTTTCACTGAGGGACACTTCAACATTAATGCTGCCCTCAAAGGGCCTGTTTTAAGATAGTACATATGTTACTACTCTTTAACATATTGTTAAATAACTGTGTCTTTATTTTATTATTTCTCCTTTAAGTTAAAAATATTGTATATGTATTTGCATTGATGTAAATATATATGTTAGATTAACATAAAACTTTTTAATTTATCAGGTTCAAGAAATTATTCAATTATTTGAATTATTTACATTACATTACTCTGTAAATCAAGGCAAATAAAGACAAATATTATCAATCACAATCCATAACTAACTTTGTTTAAAATATTTTAAGCATATCAGTAGCATGATTTTCCGTTTCTATTTGGCGTGAAAAATGACTGAAAATGACTTTGGCATGGATATAACACGCATGTGTTTGGATAAGATATGCAGTTTTGGTGTGCACATGATATGCAATCAGTATTGGAAGTGGAAAAAAGAAATGGTGAACCCCCTCCCCTACCCAAAAAAAAAAGAAAATAAATTTTGTTAAATTGTAAAATTACATACCAAATTTGCAATTAAATTGGCTGTGTTTTCTCTGCATTAATGCTTTTTTGATCTTACTGTTTGATTGCAATTACTTACTGGATCCTTGGACTTTCCAGGAGTTTGCCGTTTGATCTGATCTCAAAAATCTAGATATTAAAATTTTTATAAAGTATTGTTTTCATCAAAATTTACTGAGTCAAATCAGTAACTAGATAAAATGTTTATCAAGACAAACTTTAAGTTGGCTTGAGAAAGCCTGACCAGAAAGTTTGAAAAGTTTGAAAAGTTTGAAAATGTGAAAAGTTTAAAAAGATTTAAAAGTTTAAGAAGTTTAAAAAAGACAGTGATTAACAAATTGCTAGCATGACTAGCATTCGACTAGCATGTCATAGCAGGTTGTTAGCATGAATAGCATGTTTCTAGCATGACTTGCATTCGACTAGCATGTTGCTATCATGATTTTATCATGATTAGCATGTTGCTAGCACGTTTCTAGAATGATAAGCATGCAACTAGCATGTTGCTAGCATGTTTCTAGCATGATTAGCATGTTGCTAGCATGTTTCTAGCATGATTAGCATGCGACTAGCATGTTTCTATCATGATTAGCATGTTGCTAGAATGTTTCAAGCATGACTAGCATGTTTATAGCATGACTAGCATTTGGTTAGCATGATTAGCATGTTCTTAGCATGTTTCTAGCATGACTAGCATGCGACTAGCATGTTGCTAGCATGATTTTAATATGATTAGCATGTTGCTAGCATGTTGCTAGCATGTTGCTAGCATGTTTCTAGCATGACTAGCATGCGACTGGCAAGTTGGTACCATGATTAACATGTTGCTAGCATGATTTTAGCATGATTAGCATTTTGTTAGCATGTTTATAGCATTACTAACATGCGACTAGCATGTTGCTAGCATGATTTTAGTATGATTAGCATGTTGATAGCATGTTTCTAGCATGATTAGCATTTGACTAGCATGTTGCTAGCATGTTTCTAGCATGATTAGCATTTTGCTAGTATGTTTCTAGTATGACTAGCATGCGACTAGCATGATTTTAGCATGATTAGCATGTTGTTAGGATGGATAGATAGATAGATAGATAGATAGATAGATAGATAGATAGATAGATAGATAGATAGATAGAGATAGATAGATAAGAAAGAAGTATTAGATAGATAGATAGATAGATAGATAGATAGATAGATATAAACAGTCAGATAGATAGATAGATAGATAGATAGATAGATAGATAGATAGATAGATTAGATGAGTTTGAATGAGTTTAAATTGATTAGCCTCGAAGCTTGATTGAGTCTAATGGGAATTGGAGCTTGGGTCATCTGAACGTCCTGTCAATGAAAGCCTATGGGATTTTTATGATTTTTAATCTTAATTTTTATGAAAATCATAAGTCCAATCAGTTAGAAAAGATATAGCACAGGTATAGGCTGAAGAGCTGTGCTGAGTTTGGAGTCTGTAGAGTTAAAGCTTTAGGAGGAGTTAGAGTTAGAGTTGCAATTTTGGGTCAGAAGAGTAATAAGAAGAAAAATAATATTAAGTTTAAATAGGATTTCAGTAAGTTGGCTTTCTCAAGCCAACTTAATTAATTATTATTTGACTACTCTGCACCCATTCCAGTAAAGTAAATGCATTTGCACTGTAAGATCAAAACAGAACACCTGATGTGCTCTCGTGGTACTCACTTGGAAAACCCCTGGTATTAATTCATAGTGCCCCCTCCTGGGTAGTCTGGTTTATATAGTGTCATTGATTATGATTTGATTGCTTCCACTGACCTCAATTGTAAGTCATTTTGGATAAAAGTGTCTGCTAAATTACTAAATGTAAATGTAAATAATAAGCATTTTCATAATTTACTATATAAAGCAGCATATATTTTTATTTTAAGGCAACCATATGCTCCCACAGGCCACATAAAATTACGTGGTGTTTTGAGTTTGACACATGTTAGACAATTGGATCACTACACGTAGTATTAACTTGATCAAACAAAATACCTGATTCTCTGTCCTCTGTGCTGCAGCGGATACAGTGTCATGGTTTTTATGTCCATCAATCGTACACAGCATACATATACATTTCTGATCAGTGCGACAGAAAACCTCAAGGAGCTTATCATGTTTCTGGCAGATCATCTCCTGCAGTTGTCCAGTGGCATTAGTCAAACTGTGTCTCTTTCCTTTAAACCAACTCTCGTGTTGTTCAAGATGATTCTGACAGTAAGAGTTCACACACATCAGACAGGACTTGATGGCTTTGTATTTTCTTCCAGTACAGACGTCACACTCCACATCTCCAGCTCCAGCGTCACAGTCAGCAGGACGTTTTCTCTTCTTCAGTTTCTCCACCACTTCAGCCAGCATGGTGTTTCTAGCTAAATCAGGTCTTGGACTGAAGGTCTGTCTGCACTGAAGACAGCTGTAGACTCTCTTCTGATCCTCCTGATCCCAGCAGTCTGTAATACAGCTCTTACAATAACTGTGTCCACACTGGATGGTCACTGGATCCTTCAGGAGATTCTGACAAACTGGACACAAGAACTCATCGTGAAAAATTCTGGCTTCTGCCATTTTACTGCATGAATATAGAGTCACAAACACACATTAGCTCAACCTAGTTTTAGTTTCTCTTTCTCTGAACACACGTGTGTCCTGTTTCCTTGTTCTGTGTTTGAGGGATGTGTATAAGTAAGGTGTCTATGAGTCTGTAAAGCAGGTTCCTGTTCCTCATTATATGTATGCAGACATTATTATTATTTAGTGGCTTTCACTATTTCCTTCTGTATTGTATGATAAAAGGAAAATGTGGAGCACGGTCGGTCAAGATAAGTGTAGCCAGGCAGAGTACACATATTTAGATTAAGCTAATGCCATGTTTCACAGAGGCAAAAACAAGTCCAGTTTTTGTCCAAAACAATGTCACAAAGTGAATTCGCTTTGTTTTTAATAGAGCAAGTGTTCAGATGTGCAAATCTGATTGTGTCAAGGCGGACACCACAGCTGGATGGAGTGGACTTATGGAGGTAGGAGAAATTACCAAAACATGGTGTGAAGATAAATGGTAATGATCCGGACGCCTCTAAGACCAAACTGCTCCACTTTAATGCAGATTCCAGCAGGAGCCACAATGAACGTACTTTGGCTGTCCGAGAAGTTGTAGTGATCATAGTTGTGTTTTCGAAACACCAGTGGCAAGTGGCTGAGAATGATGAAGTTGTAAAAGTTCCATGGCCGAGTATTTTATCATAGTGCAGTCCGAGAGGTAGAAGAGAATCTTGCAGTAGACACCAAATAATGCCAGTATGAAAACAAATAAAATCCAGCAAAGCCGCATGTTAGCAGATATCAGCCAATAAAAAAACATTCAACAGCACCTTAAAATAAACAATTTAACGCGCTGATGGATAAGCGGCAGCCACAAGTGCACCAGCGTCCTCTCACCTTAGCCCTCCAAACTGTTCATAGTCATATAGGTGGTCAGGGGGACAAATAGGCTGTTTGTAGTCACATAGGAGGTTAGGGGGACAAATTGGCTGCCCGTGGTCACAGTTCTTAGAATAGCCACAGAGGAATAGGCTGTTTGTGGCCATAAAGGTGGTCAGGTAGACAAATTGGATGTTCGTGGTCACATAGGAGGTCAGGGGGCAAAAATTTTGTTTGGGGTTATAGATGCAGTCATTGAGACGAATAGGCTGTCCATGGTCAGTGGGCAGGGCCCAGGCTGTTACTTAGATTGCAAGTGTGAACAAAGGCTGTTAATGGTCACATAGGTGATCAGGGGGATGTATAGGTCAGTGGGTAGGGACTGGGGGCAGTGCTTAAATGTCCAGAGGGCCAATGAGGAGTTGTTGGCCACATAGGCTCTCTGTGGGAGGTTTAGGCTGCCTGAGGATGCCCACCTCCAACCTATTCAAAGCACCTCCCAAACATGGTCTCTGTTAAGGAGGTGACTGCCCACCAAATTGCAACAAAAGGTGCAAAACCAGAGGGCAGCTTTGTTCCCTTCCATGTGGCCCCTTGTGGCCCTAGCCAACACCTTTGGTGGGCCCCGGAGGCCTTCTATTGGTGCCTGGGTGGTCATGAGGGGCGGGAAAAATCATCTAGGGGGTGGTGCGCAGCATCCAGTCTCTCAAGTGACTTCATGACCGAATACGTGAGAGCAACAGGTCTATAGTGAAGATGGGGGCAAGTTGGTCAGCACAGACTTTTAAACAGGCAGGTGAAACAGTGTCTGGGCCTGAGGACAAAGATGGGATGTTTATGCTTTTTACCTGCTTGTTTCCCTGACAACAGCATTTTGGAGACTGAAAATGCATTTTTTTGAAAACAGTTTCAAAGTGCAAGTTTTTGAAAATGCCACCATTATCGTTTCCATGTAAACACCCAATACGGGAATCTTTGAAAATGGTGACGTTATGCGTGTGCATATTATGTGTTTGGTATGTAGACATGTGTAGTACGTTTCGATTTTAAAGGCAAACATAAACAAATATACACACCTATGGCACAGTACCAGGGCTCAATTTGTATCTGGATACGGCAACTCCAAACTCCGATCCGGCACCTTATTTTGGCAGATCCCCCTCCTCCATGGTCGGCAATTGCCATACCCTATAACCCAGTCAGGTGTACTGTGAAAAACTATTCAAACTTCATATCTCTATTATAATTCATTATTTATTATTTTAAATCAGAGGGTTTTACAAATATTAAACCAATGATAAGTATTAAAAGCTTGTCAGTAAAACTTTGTAACACCATTGGATCCTCAAGCCCTTAGCAAAACCTTGTAACTTCACCTCCATTCCATTCAGATTGACCCACCACGCACAGCATGGATGAAACAGACCTCCTCCAAGCAATTTAAGTTTAAATAAATAACTGATTTTTGAATAGTACAGCATTTTCTTTGCAACACTATGTCTGTAAAGGTTTATATTTTTTAGTGTTTGAAGACCGGAGAAGTAGGTTATTTGCCATCTAGCCAATATACTTTTGTACATTTTAAGTATCCCTGTGCAAAAGCACTTAATCGTTTATGTCATGAGATTTTGGCCAAATGGATTAAATAACAAGAAAAACTAAGCGTCCATATGGCAACAATAAACGTGTAAAAGTGAATGAAAGCATATAATGCGATGCACTTGCCTTTATCTGTTCTGTTGACAGATAAAACACGGATCTATCTACTTGCATTTCATTAGAGTGTGCCATGGAATTGTTTTATTTTTCAACACCCACAACAGATATCTGTTACATTAAACTACCGGAAGGAACACGGAGCCGAGGATAAACGAAATAAGGCTTTATTAAATCCAACACAAGGGATATCCAACATGGAACTCAGAGGAAGACACACGTAAGTAGTTTGTAGACCCCGAAACAACTGAACTGAAAGGACAAGGCTTAAATACATGGGATAATTGGGGAAACAATGATTAAATTAACAGGGACATGGAACACATGGGGAATAAAATACACACCTGGTAACTAATCAAATCAAACACTGGAGACAGAAACTGGGTCACAGGGGCGAAAACACACTAAATGAGTCCAGTGGTGTGACATTACTCCCCCCTCCCGGTAGGTGCGTCCTCGCACCGTAGAAACAACAGAGGGAGGCGTGGGTGGGAACTTGGGAGGAGGTTCCGGTGGAGGACAGATTCCCAGGAGGGGGCCAGCAGACAGGGACCACGGAGGAAGGAGCCAGGGAGGAAACAGGAGCAGAAGGAGCCAGATGGTCCAACAGAGACCAGCCAGGACGGAGATCCAGGGTGGAGTCGATGGTGGGAGGAGCCATGGTGGTGAAGGGGCCGACGACACCAGGGGGCCGACAGGCGAAGACTGCACTGGTGGGTGAGGAGCCCAAGATGGAGCAGCACAGCCGCAGAGCCAGGGTGACGTCGAGGATCCGGAGGGCCTAGGTGGAGCAGAAGGCTCAGGCAACCAAGGCGGAGGCGGGGTCCTGGAAGACCGCTGTGGAGCCGGAACGACCGAGGATGGAGGTGGAACCAGAGGAAAGGAGTCCCGAGGCTGCGGATGGTCGATGACTGACCAAGGTGGAGCCATAGGGACGAGGGAGCCCGGTGGAGCAGGTGGGATGCCAGGCCACGGTGGAGACGAGGGAGCTAAGAGCCAAGGCGGAGCCGCTGGGTCGAAGGGCCGAGGATAGAATAGATAGGCGTTATAGAAGGTGCAGAGCACGTAGTCCGGGTAGCTGGTGGCATTCGCTAGCAGAAGAAACAGTCTGGTATGGTCCTCAAGAGAACGTCCTTCCTGCTCCAGCAGGAGGAGGAGGAATTTGGGGTGAAAGAGGGGATCCATCGACCTAGTTCAGAAAGAAAAGCACGGAGGAAATACATGCAATGTTAAACTTTTTAGGTCGGGTCTTCTGTTACGTTACGCTGCCGGAAGGAACACAGAGCCGAGGATAAACGAAATAAGGCTTTATTAAATCCAACACAGGGGATATCCAACATGGAACTCAGAGGAAGACACACGTAAGTAGTTTGTAGACCCGAAACAACTGAAATGAAAGGACAAGGCTTATATACATGGGATAATTGGGGAAATACAGGTGGATGGAATTACTAAATTAACAGGGACATGGAACACATGGGGAATAAAATAAACACACCTGGGGTGTATTCCAGAAAGCAGGGTTAACTTACCGTTAACTAAACCCTGAACTCTCGGTTGATTAACCCCAAACCTTGCTTACTCGAGGTATGTGGTTCCAAAAACGCGTCCAGGAGTAAGTTCAATCAAATCAGAGTATGTTCCATGTTAAGACTCAAGACATTCTCAACCAGGTGACGAATCGACAAGTCACTATAGAAACAGACGCTAAGAAAAAGCACGCCAAGTTGTTTCTTTCTTCTTCTTTTGTCTTCTTTGTCTTCTTTTGTTCACAAACCCTTTTGTGAATCGCTCTCTGAGAAAGTTCATGGATTCAAATGTTCGATTTACTGATTTAATCTTATAGTTTGTGTGAATTTATTTTAGTATTCTAACCTACATGCTAAATTGAATAAATGCAAGAGTTTCCCTCATTATAATTGCTTCAGGAATTATTAAAACCATGTGATATAGCAACACACAGTCCCCCACCGAAATTTGGGACCTATTGTTAAGTTCATTTAGGAATTGAGTGAGATGTATTCCTCATTAAGTAAGGAAGTGTCTATCTGATTAAATTAACCTTGATTAAAAGCAGTAAATCTATTGGTTGTGAACCCGCAGTATAACCTGGAGGAATTCCGGAAGCTGATTGGCCATCAAAACTTCACATGTTAAATAGAACCAGGTGTGCTTTGGTGATTAGTAGTGAGCAGAGGGATCTCTGTTGGCAAGGTTAATGTGCTTCTCCTACCCAAGTTGGTGGTGCTACTGATACTGGAGAAAGATTGCTAAAGCATGTTTGGAGTAAACCAAATGCTGAGATGGCGGTGAAAAGCCACAATGTGTTCATCAACTTTATAGAAGCTACTGGTAGGATAAAGACTCTTTTATTGAATATAGACTGTTTAAGAGACCAATTGTGAATGTCTTGCAAGTTGTTTATTAATGCTAGCAGGTTTAGCATTTAACATGCTATCTCGTCATGTGCAGTAAATACATTTGATTTAGTGTTGTTAAACCGGTTTGCACTGTATTTCTGATTTGTGAGTATTCTAGTAACATTGGTTGTAATTTAAATGAGTTAAAACCTCTTTAAATGACTGCATTACTGTGTGTAGTGACTCATATTTATATATTCTCTGTATAGGTTATTAAGCTAAGCATCTGAGCTAAGCATCTGAATTGAACTCTGAAAATAAGCAGAGGAAGACCAGAGTTGAAAGATTTTAATAAATTGCTTCAATGAAGAATCCAAATCCGATGTTTTGAGTTATTCCATGCATCCTATGAAGTTGACTGGAGCCTTGTTCAAGTTTGGGCAGACATTGAGGCTGAGAATCTCTAGATAACTTGACACTTAATAAGCAAGCTTGTGGATAAGAATATTAAAGGCTTCTGGTGGTCCAGAGAAGGAAGCTGGTTCAAAGAACAACAATCAACATTGTTATAAGTTAAAGACAACACATCATTTGATTTAAAATGGCAGAAGAAGCCTTGGGGGAAACGGTGGATCAACTTAAGAGAGAGAGAACCACTACAAAGATGTGTTTTACCAAGCAAGTAAACCTTCTCACCCGAGAGTCAAGTCAAATAATTGAATCTGAACTCAGGAAGGAATTCCAGAAACTATCTTCTATTGCAAGAGCACTTTTTGATGCAAATGATGATTATAAGATGGGATTGGTTGCAGAGCTGGAGGCTAATGCAAACAGTGATGAGAACGTAGAGCTTGAAATTCAACAGGTAGCAGATATTGAGAAGACTGTGAGCAACTGTGAGACAAAGCTTGAAGAGGTGAGAAAAATTTTTCAAATTAACTTGTGGCAGAGATCTGGCCAAGAGGAATTAACAGCTGCAGTCCAAGAAGCTGAGAAGGCTGAGAAGGCTTTGTGACCATTCTGCTTCAATACCCGTTGCTGGTGTCAATTGTGAAGGATATGAAGTTCAACTAATTCACTTGGAAAGGCTTGTGAGCAGAGCAGTTAAAACTCTATCCAGCTGGGAGCGATGGATTCCTACAACAGAGAAGAAGGACTTTGAGAGCAGAGTGAGGCAGGTAAAAGTCCAAAACAGTGGACTCCTTTTGAGAAACGGTGAGTTTATTACTGCACGTAATACTGAAAGAAGTTCTCAGTTTGTAAGTCCCACAGACCCAAACACAGCTCTCCAAACTATGCCGATTACACCAGTTGTGAGGATAAAACCAGCTAGTTTGCCTAAATTTAGTGGTATGAAGAGAGATTTCTTCCGTTGGAAGAAGGATTGGGTCAGTTTGCAGAAACAAGGAGAACCAACTGGCTCAGCAGAGGTCATGAAAATCCAGCTCCTGGATAGCTTGGATGGCAGAATTGTTAAGGATCTGAGGCTGTCAAGTTATAGCACTGCTGAGGATGTGTTTAGAGTGTTGGAGAATCGATATGGCAACAAGGTAGCAATTGCCATGAAAATTATTGAAGAACTGGAAAGAGTTCCTGCTGTAAAGGGTTATCAACTCAGAAGATTGATCGACTTGATCCAGATTGTTGAAAAAGCTCTATCTGACCTGACAGATCTAGGGAACCTGCACTGGAAAGCCTCAAGTTGGACTTTTAAAGGAAAGTAGACTAAAGGAACTGCCTGTTATCATGATGCTCTTGGAAGTTACAGCTAACGCTGGGCAGAAGATTGGAACTCTGGTTGATCTTGCATCAGACACCAACTATATAACCCATAAGGCTGCAGCAAGACTGAGGTTAAGATGTGAAGATGTCACTTTAGTTGTGCATGGAGTTGCTGGAATGACCATAAAGGTGAGAACCAAACGATATCTTCTCAGAGTCCGAACTGAGGAAGGTAAAGAAAGAGCACATGAGCTCCTTTTGTTATGGCTTGGATGAAATTGCTGAAGTGCATAAAGTCATCAGACCTAAGCAACTGCAGAGGTTTTTCCCAGAAGTCAAACCTGAGGAGCTGGTAAGACCAAAAGAGATTGAACTACTTCTAAGCCACCGAGAAGGAAGACTAGCCCCGCAAAGACTGAAGGTTGTAGGGGATCTTGTCTTATGGGGACAGTCCTTTGGGAAAGACAGTGGGCGGTGCACATCCAGACCTATTTGAAGAAATAGATTTAGCTGCATATGAGTCCAAGACACATTTTGCTCGCTCAATGAGAACAGCCACAGTAAAATATGAGGAGACAGTGGGAGGACCTGAATTGCAAGTGGAGTCTAAGTCTGCCCAACTACTTCAGGAAGCCAGAGCTGAGACTAATATTGCAGCTGCTGGCAACGGTGAGTTCTTGGAATGGTGGAAATGGGATAGCATTGGGGCAGCTTGTGAACCGATGTGTGGAGCCTGTCGCTGTGGAAACTGTCAACCAGGTGGTAAGGAGATGACACTGGCAGAGGAAAGAGAACTTGAGATTATAAAACAGTGTCTTACCTATGTAGAGGGAGATGTGCACAGCAATTCTCCTCATTGGCATTCAAAATACCCCTGGACTGAAGATCCAGCTTCCCTTCCCAATAATAGGAGTGGAGTTGAGGCAACATTTCTGAGGACAGAAAAGCAGCTGATGCGGGAGCCAGAGTGGCAAATTGCTTATGCAGCTCAAGTCCATGAAATGGTGGCGCGAGGAGCAGCGATCAAGCTAACTGAGGATATGATCAATAGCTGGAATGGACCAGTGTGGTATGTGAGCCACTTAATTGCACCAAATCCTCACTCCGTTACTACTCCAGTGCGTCTGGTATGGAACAGCAGTCAGAAACTTAAAGGAGTGAGTATGAATGATCTTCTTCTGAAGGGTCCAGATGTTCTTAATCCAATCAGAGCTGTCCTTCTACGGTTTAGAAGAGGAGTTTATGCTGTCCTTGGAGATATCAGGAAAATGTACAATTCTGTATGGTTGGAAGAGAGAGAATTGCAACTACATCGGTTCCTGTGGAGAGATGATCAGAGTGAAGAAATAGGAGAATATGCAATCACTAGAGTTAACATTGGTGATCGACCAGCAGGGTGCATTGCACAGCTAACCATGCGAGAAACTGCAAAATTGACAAAATTCTCTCATCTACATGAAGCATGCAAAGTTATCGAAGCAGATAGTTATGTAGATGATATTTTAACATCCCACAATGATCTGTAAGAACTGGATAAAATAATTGAAGGTGTTGAGGAGATCCTAAGAGCTGGAGGGTTTTTCTTGAAGCACTGGGTCCGGTCAGAACAAAGTTGGAACCCTGCTGATGGTGAGATAAAGTCGGCAGCAGAAGACCGAATTCTGAAACTACCAAACCAGCTGAGGGACAAGGACAACAAGGCCCTAGGACTTGGGTATCTAGCAGAGGAAGATAAACTTTACATAATGACCTCAATTAATTTTTCCAAGCGGACAAAGAAAATGAGAGTAGGACAAAACCTCCTTAAAGAAGAGATTAGGGCCTAATCCTTTGATTAGAAGAGAACTATTGAGTCAGGTGGCGGGGCTGTATGATCCGATTGGCCTGGTCACGCCTGTTAAGCAAAAAGGGGCTATCCTTGTGCGAAAGGCATTTCAGGAAGTAGGATGTGGAAGCCTGACCAAAGATACATGGGATAAACCACTGTCAGAAAGTCTCAGAGAAGAAGCCATTAAATTGTTTGAAGAGTATGTCCAGCTTGGCAAGAGACAGTTCCTCAGAGGTTTAACACCTGCAGGCTGGAAAGGAAAACCACTGGCAATAACATTCTCTGATGGAAGTGATAAGACCTATGGAGCTGTAACATATTTCAGGTGGGAAACCGACCAAGGCACTGAGGTGAGGCTAGTTGAATCCAAGGCTAAATTGACTCCTTTTGGATCAAAAGGGAGAAGCAGTTAAGGCTGAAATGTGTGGTGCAGTTTATGCAGCTATATAAAGCATTTTCTTTAGGAGCCTGGCCAAGGAAAACGAGGGTGCAGTTTCCTTGGAGGAATGTAAAGTAATTGATCATATGGATGGAGGAAAAGCTGAATCATGGCATCCCACTGTAGACTCCGGTACCTCTGCTAAGGGAAAGAAAAGGCAGAAGGATGTTTCATCAGGAGGGCTGTTTGATGGTTTAGTAACAAGTAAATTAATCCATGTGGAAATTCAGCAGATTGGTAAGAGTAACTGCTTGGGTGCGTAGAGTGGTCAAGAAGTGGTTGGAAATGAAAAGTAAGACCATGAGTTCCTCAAAGTGGGAGGCAAAGTCTCTGGAAGAAGGGATTAAAGAAGCTGTCTTGACAGGACATGAACAGGAAAATGCTTATGTAGACCTCTTTCTAGCTGCCCAGGAGAATGTGATCTTTCCTAATACTACCCTCAGCAGGTTGGCAGTGTACAAAGATGGAAACTCTGGACTTTTAGTTTGTGGAGGAAGAATTCAGATCTTCAATGAGGATAAAACTGCAGTCCCAATCTTACCATATAATGCATATGTGTCTAAGCTTCTGGCTCAGGAAGCTCATCAAGTAAACCATGAAGAAGTGGCTGGAACTTTAAGGATGAGAAGAAAAGCTTGGGTGGTAAAAGGCCGCAGATTGGCTAGGAAATCTGTCGACTGCTGTGTGACCTGCAGAAAGGCAAGGGCAAAGCAATGCCAACAAATTATGGGAGACCTTCCATCAGAGCGGTTTGAACCGGCTGCTCCTTTTGAGTTTACAACTCTGGATTTGTTTGGGCCTTATGTAGTAAAATATGAGGTAAAGAAGAGGACGGGACTGAAAGTTTGGGGAATTGTCTTTTGTTTCTAAGCATCAAGAGCTATCCATACTGATCTTGTTAGTAATCAATCAACAGAAGGATTTATGTTGGCATACCAAAGATTTACAGCTTTAAGGGGACATCCAAGGAAACTGTGGTCAGACTCTGGGTCCAATTTTATTGGGGCCAAGTCTGTTCTTGAAGATCTTCACAGGTTCCTAGAACGACAAGACAAGGTAAAGTTAGAAACTGAAGCAGCCAAGTATAGCACAGAGTGGTCTTGGAAAATTCATCCTGCAGATTCTCCTCACAGAAATGGAGCAGCAGAAGCAGCTGTCCTTCTGGTCAGGCGAGCCCTCCAGAATCTGGGGTGTAATGGAGTTATGACATGGGGGGGGGATGTCAAACCTTTCTTTACACTGCAGCTAATTTGGTCAATGAAAGACCAATTGATGCAAGGACACAAAGTCGAGAAGACTGCGTGGAATACGTAAGTCCAAACTCTCTTCTTCTGGGACGTACTGGGAAAAGAGATCAAGGAAGTTTTGAGTTTGAAGGTTATCCATACAAAAGACTAAGAGTTATCCAGGAAAACGTCAACAAGTTCTGGAGAAGATGGTGTCAGTTAGCAGGGCCTAACCTATTTGTAAGAAACAAGTGGCATACTAAGGAGCGAAGTGTTGCTGTGGGAGATGTGGTATGGCTGGCTGACCAGAACGCTTTAAGAGGCCAGTACAAGTTGGCCAGAGTCATCCGTGTAAATGTAGACAAGAAAGGAATAGTAAGGGATGTAATGGTGAGAGCATTTCCCAGCTACCCAGTATCAATTGTTAAACCAAGTCGAGCAGAAACGACTAAGGATGTCAAACCGGCGAAGAAACTTTGTAACAAGATCCCAACTACAATTCTGCACCGAGATGTTAGACGCTTGGTGGTTTTGATTCCTGTTGAAGAACAAAGAGATTCAAGTCCTGCCAAAATGGGTGTGTGACCTCCTTGGGTCATCTGACCAGTAGGTCAAGTGGGAGGTGTTAAGTTCATTTAGGAATTGAGTGAGATGTATTCCTCATTAAGTAAGGAAGTGTCTATCTGATTAAATTAACCTTGATTAAAAGCAGTAAATCTATTGTTTGTGAACCCGCAGTATAAACTGAAGGAATTCCGGAAGCTGATTGGCCATCAAAACTTCACATGTTAAATAGATCCAGGTGTGCTTTGGTGATTAGTAGAGCGGGATCTCTGTTGGCAAGGTTAATGTGCTTCTCCTACCCAAGTTGGTAGTGCTACTCATACTGGAGAAAGATTGCTAAAGCATTTTTGGAGTAAACCAAATGCTGAGATGGTGGTGAAAAGCCACAATGTGTTCATCAACTTTATAGAAGCTACTGGTAGGATAAAGACTCTTTTATTGAATATAGACTGTTTAAGAGACCAATTGTGAATGTCTTGCAAGTTGTTTATTAATGCTAGCAGGTTTAGCATTTAACATGCTATCTGGTCATGTGCAGTAAATGCATTTGATTTAGTGTTGTTAAACCGGTTTGCACTGTATTTCTGATTTGTGAGTATTCTAGTAACATTGGTTGTAATTTAAATGAGTTAAAACCTCTTTAAATGACTATTACTGTGTGTAGTGACTCATATTTATATATTCTCTGTATAGGTTATTAAGCTAAGCATCTGAGCTAAGCATCTGAATTGAACTCTGAAAATAAGCAGAGGAAGACCAGAGTTGAAAGATTTTAATAAATTGCTTCAATGAAGAATCCAAATCCGATGTTTTGAGTTATTCCATGCATCCTATGAAGTTGACTGGAGCCTTGTTCAAGTTTGGGCAGACATTGAGGCTGAGAATCTCTAGATAACTTGACACTTAATAAGCAAGCTTGTGGATAAGAATATTAAAGGCTTCTGGTGGTCCAGAGAAGGAAGCTGGTTCAAAGAACAACAATCAACATTGTTATAAGTTAAAGACAACACATCATTTGATTTAAAATGGCAGAAGAAGCCTTGGGGGAAACGGTGGATCAACTTAAGAGAGAGAGAACCACTACAAAGTAGTGTATAGGTTATTAAGCGAAGCATCTGAGCTAAGCATCTGAATTGAACTATTCCATGCATCCTATGAAGTTGACTGGAGCCTTGTTCAAATTTGGGCAGACATTGAGGCTGAGAATCTCTAGATAACTAGACACCTACAAAGAGTTGTAAAATAAACTTACACAACTTTTTCTAAATTTTTCAAGCCTGGAAATTGCTGTTTTAAAATTGCATGGCATTTCCATGTTACTCATGACCTTACAGACCCTAAAAGCAACTGATGAACGCTGTTAATCACTTAAACTAGTCCACCAATGTGATGAATGCAACCAATGTGGAATACTCGATTACCTGTCCTTTCTGTAATCACATGCTGGATCCGTTAGCCGGGGACCTCGCAATTTACAAATTAAGCACTGCACAGTACATTTGTTTATTGCTGCTCAATGTCCACGCACCCGGTCCAAGGAACGAAGCTATCCGGTGCTGGCTGAAGGTTTCCTGCGTGTTCTGTCTTTTCAGCATGTAGAGTTATTCAATTTAGGTTAAACTCAAATCTCACTCCATTTTATTATTTAATCTGAGTCCATTTTATTATGACCTCGAATTTAGGTTGGAATGCAAATCGGTTGTATGTCTGTTTCTATTTAGTAGGCCTATTCTTCTGACATTTGATTATTCTAGTTAAAATATGCATACCTGACCTTAGAAAATACATAGTATGAAGTGAAGAGACACTCAACACACTACAGGCTTTCTGGCTACAGAATCGCTCTGATCCTTTTTGCTGCAATCCTTTAAAATTAAACAAATGGACAGATGGGAAGGAGGTCAACTGCACCTTCACTCTGTGCACTGTCTCGAAGATGCCCGTTTATGTTTGTGTTGTCTTTTTCTCTGGAGATCAAAGTTTTTCAGGTTCTTTCATCTTCCATCGAAAAATTTGCTAACGCTTCTTCAGCAAAGTTTGGATTTACTTAACTAATATTACAACCAATACCAGAATGCTCCATATACAACATATAAATGCAGGTACTGTTTACTAACAATTACTTGCCTGGAATATGAAATATAGCGGTTTAAGCCATTTTTATGTAAACGCAAATTATTTTTAAACATTTTTAATCAGTTTAGGTGTATGTGTGAAGTGCAGATTAGAGCGGGGGGGGGGGGGGGGGTGAGACTGGGATCGTCAGGTAGTTGTTGATTCTACATAGACTGTGGGGGTGGTGTCTTGTACTTGGTGATGTTACTCAGACCAGTCCTTACTGACATTGGGTCATTGGCTGAAAACTTTTTTTCCTTAGCTTTTCAGAGTCGTTTTTTTATTCACCCTGATCTCATTTAGTAGTCTGTTCTTGGCCTGGCTGTACAACATTTTATCCCCACTTCTGTAAACATCCTTTTTAGCATGACAAAGCTGCTTGCGTTTTACAGTAAACCTTGGTTATCATTATTGAATGACAGTAATGTCCTGATAGAAATACACATATCATCAAAGAAACTGATATAAAAAATGAAAATAAAACAGTGATCAGAAATTCCCAAAGTTACCCCTAGGACAGAGTGATATTCATCCTTTATTGTGGTGTAACAGCCCTGCAAACAAGCCTGCACTGGCCCAGCTCGGCTCAGGGCCCCGAGAATTTGCTCATTGGCAAAACATTGGCCCCTCAAGCCAATGTCTGATCTCTGAGAACATTATTTAGATGTAATAATTTCACTTTATAGTAGCCCTAGAATACCACTGCATGAAATTTTGTCATTATGTCATTATGCAGAAATTCTTTGGACAGAATCATGTAGATTCACACATATATCACACACAATGGTGACAATGAAAATATTGTTTTTTTTATGTTCTGAGTTGATCTGAATATTTTGTTGACTGTCATCATTGATATTGCTGAATCTTGATATCTGTGTGAGGTTATAAAGCACTAAAAGACTGTAAGCCTAAGACTGTGGGTTACCTGTGACAACTGCTAGGGTCCCGGTCATATCATCGCACATACATTCCCAGTTTTTCCCAATTGCTAAATCCCTCTTTGAACTATTGTCAGCAGGAAAGCCTTCAGGAAATGTGGCAGCTGGTAAATGGGAAATCTGTAAGAAGGGCATGGGAAAAGGGAGAAAACTGCCTCACAACTTAATTCCAGTCAGTCTATAACTTGGAAAGAACAACATCAGAATTTCTTCAAACAGCTTCTTGAGTTCTTGCTTCACTTGCTGATCATAGGCTACCCTGGTTTTGAACAGCCATCATCTTGCATTGTGATGCATCACAAGAGTGCCATTCTGAATCAGAGGCAGGAAGGGAAGCTGGTGGTGTTTGCCTATGGATCATGGACACTAACGGTTCCTAGGAAGAATCATAATTTGCACTCTGGGAAAATGGAATTCCTTGCAATGAAGTGGGCTATTTGTTAGCAATGAGGTGAATACCTTTATCAAGTAACTTACTTTGTGGTCAATACGGACACTAACCCGATGACATATGTGTTGTCCATGGCCAAGCTCAATGCCACCACCCACCAAATGGATAGCAGAGTGGGCTGACTGCAATTTTATCATCAAATAAAGATCAGGCCGCACACATGGACTGTCAAGGAGGCCCTTGGACATGGAGAGTAACATGCAGACCTCTTCACAGGAGACAAGTCCAAGAGTCAATGCTCTCCCCCTACCCCACCTTGGTGCCTCAGACCACATCACTGTCAGGCTCTTGACAGATATAAGTGTGGCCGGAAGGGCCGTCAGAGCCTCTTCAAGACCCTTCAATGCAAAGTGAAAGCAGCTGAGAATATCATTGGTGTCTTTCTCCCCTCCCTCCATGATATTTACAGAACCCATCTCACCCGTAAAGCCCTCTGCATGGCAGGTGATCCCACTCACCCATCACACAGCTTCTTCAGTCTAACCGCCTGAACTCACTCCTGAACTTGCCCCCCCCCTTCTGCCCCAGGCACCACTGAACTATGAACCCACCCACCCATCCCCCCCCCAGATTCCTCCCCCTGACTAACATACGATGATATGCACCTGTCACTTTGTGCAGCATTAGTCTGCTCACTACCTCATTCAGCATAGAACTGACATCATTCTACTACCTCTTTAGTCAATTAGGCTGTAAAGGATGCTAAAACAGCCTTTTTTTCTAAAATTATATCACAGCATTCAAAATCACCTAAAATTTTGTTTCAATCTATTAATAGATTTTTAAACTCAAATACTGTCTCAATACCACCATCCACTGAGTGTTGTGAGAAGTTTTTAAATGTCTTTTTAGACAAAGTTAATACAATTAGATCTGGTTTTCATGACTGGAATGGCTTGACAGGAGACATTTTAAAAAACGTCAGCACGTTTGATAAATTTGATTTGGTTTTAGTTAAGGATATTAGTCTTATTATTGGTAAGTTGAAACGCCCTGCTGCTAGTTGGGATGTTTTGCCTTTTGATTTGTTGGCTGCGACATTCGATTATACTGGGCCTTGTATTACTGCTATTGTTAATTGCAGTCTTTATACAGGCACTTTTCCTTTAAGTTTTAAGCAGGCGGTTATTCAGCCCCTTCTTAAAAAGACTACTCTTGACCCGTTGGATTTTAATAATTATCGGCCAATTTCAAAGCTGCCTTATATCTAAAAATTTTTGGAAAAGGTAGTTTTATCTCAGTTAAGCTCTTTTTTGGCTAAAAACGAGGTGTTAGATGTCTTTCAGTCTGGTTTTCGGGCAGGACACAGTACTGAATCAGCTTTATTGCGAGTCTCAAATGATTTATTACTTATTGCAGACTCGGGAAATACTGGGGCTTTAATTATGTTGGATCTTAGTGCAGCTTTTGATCTAATTGATCACGATATCCTTATTAGTCGTTTGGAACACGTTGTAGGGTTGAGAGGGACGGTTTTAAAATGGTTTTCCTCATATTTAAGGGGACGTTCAATTTCTGTGAGGGTTGGGGATTTTTCCTCCAGGTCAGTTTCTCTGGATTGTGGAGTACCTCAGGGTTCAATTCTGGGACCTCTTCTCTTTTCTCTGTTTTTGCTTCCTCTAGGCCACATTTTTAAGAAATATGGTATATCTTATCACCTATATGCCGATGACATTCAGATTTATTTACCGATTGGAGCTGGAGGATCAAGCCCTAATTTATCGCTGGTTGCTTGTTTAAAGGAGGTGACCAGTTGGTTACAACAAAACTGCTTGCACTTAAATGCCAGCAAGTCTGAAGTCATGGTGTTTGGGATGAAAAAGGATGACAGTGGTTTAGCCGATTTTCTAGGTATATGGGAAACATACGTTCAGCCTAAAATAAGAAATTTAGGTGTAATTTTTGACTCTGCTCTTAAGTTTGACCATCAGGTTAAAAATGTGGTAAAAAATTGTTTTTATCAGTTAAGGACTATTGCGAAAATGAAATCTTTTTTGTCTGTTCCTGATCTGGAAACAGTGATTCACGCATTCATCTCTACACGTTTAGATTACTGTAATGCTCTATATGTAGGAATCAGTCAATCTCTCATTTCAAGATTGCAGCTGGTTCAAAACGCTGCAGCGAGGCTCTTGACTGGTATTAAGAAAAGGGAGCATATTACACCTGTTCTGGAAAGGCTTCATTGGCTCCCTGTGAAATATCGTATACAGTATAAGGTTTTGTTATATGTTTTTAAAGCTGTTCACGAGTTAGCTCCGGAATATATTAAGGATTTGGTGCTTATGAATTCTGGTAGATCTCAAAGGTCCTTTAATTGTTTACTGCTCGTTGTTCCAAGAACTCGTCTTAAAACTAAAGGGGATTGAGCTTTCTCAGTCGTTGGACCTAGGCTGTGGAATGCTCTTCCTCCTGATATAAGATCTGCACCGTCAGTTGATGTTTTTAAAACTCGTGTGAAAACGTATTTGTATTCTGTTTCTTTTAATTCTTGACTTTGTCATTCTATATTTTGTTTTTTTGTGGTTTCCTTGCTTTTAGATGTACAGTCCTTTGGTCTACCTTGTAGTTGAAGGGGCTATATAAATAAATGAGACTTGAGACTTGAGTTTTAATAAAATAACTCTTTCTGCCATGTGCCTTGCGCTGCTTTATATAACTTTATTTTCATTTTTATTCGTTTTTTACATGCCCTTATTTGTTTAGTTTTTTTTTTTTTTACATTATATTAGATTTTTTTAGGCTCTACTGTTAGTGTTATCTGTATGCACCATGAGTCTGAGAGTATTGTATTTTAAATTCTCTGTATGTATGTTATGTACTGTACATGTGAAAGAATTGACAATAAAGCAGACTTGGCTTGACTTGACTAATCATCAGGTTTTATCCAGGTTTCTGTTAAACAGAGTACATCTAGATTATGAACGGTGATCATATCATTTACAGAAAGTGCTTTCATAGAAAGGGAGCTGATAATCAAATAAGCCAAGCTTTATAATTTGTTTATCTGTATTGCATCTGTTTTTTATTTGTTGAACCTCAATTAAATTTTTATTCTTAAATTTGACATTTTTTTAAATTTTAGTTCGTTGAACAGTCACACTATCTATAGTGTTATATCTAGGTGAAAGAGTCTCTATGTGCTGAGAATAATCTGCCTTCTGTGATGTGAGGCGGTTAGCAGATGGTCGGTTTAGCCAGTATGTCTGCTTCCTGACCGGGGCCAAGTTAGTCAAGTACAAACTATTAGACTATGTGCCATATTTATAGAGAGAAGAGCGGCACCACCCCAGGAGGGATGAAGACCATCTCTTTTCAACAAGTCAGGTATGCCCCAAAAGTTTGTCCAATTGTCTATAAAACCTATGTTATACTTCAGGCACCACTTAGACATCCAGCCATTAATTGATGATCTGCTATGTATCTTATCACCACAGTAAGCAGGGAGAGGACCAGAGCATATTACCGTGTCTGACATCATGCTTGCAAGTTCACACACCTCTTTAATGTTATATTTAGTGATCTCTGACTGGCGAAGTCTAACATCATTAGCGCCGTCGTGAATAACAATAGTACTGTATTTACGTTTAGCATTAGCCAGAACTTTTACATTTGCCAAGATGTTAGGTGCTCTGGCTCCTGGTAAACATTGGCCTATGGTGGCTGGCGTCTCTATTTTCATGCTCAGTACAATAAAATTGCCAATAACTAGAGCACTTTTATCAGGTTTCTCAGTGGGTGCATCACTGAGTGGGGAGAACCTGTTTAATTTTTTGATTGGAACAGAAGAGCAGTGTTTTGACCTGCGACTATGCCGCCTCACAGTCACCCAGTTGACCTGCTATGAAGGCACTGTTACCAGAACCAAACAATGTACAGGACTGCCTGAGCTAGACGCATCCAAAGCCATATCTAGAGTCCTCACATTCTTACTGTCCTCATTTTAAGTTTGGATGCGTGTCTCTAATTCTGAAATCTTCTCTGTCAACCAAACTATATCCCTGCATTTATCACATGTGAATCCCTCATCGCCAACAGAGAGATATAAATTATACATGTGGCAAGCGGTGAAAATAGCAATAGCAGGAGAAGCCATTACTCACCGTGCTTGATGAAAGATTCTTACCACAGTTGTTTGATGAAAAATCAGAGTGAGAGAGTAGCGAGAGAGAGGAGAGAAGAAAAGAAAAAAGAAAACAGCAAAAGGCATGAATGGAAATGCTAATGACAAGCTAACAAATGCTAATGCATTGAATAACTATCAAATTAAAAAAATTTCAGACTTCTGATGTCCCCTCTGAATTGAAAAAAAAAATGTTTTTTATACTGACCATTTTCTATTCCCTAACCCAACCCTACCACTAAACCTAACCCTTACAGAAAACCTGTTTGCATTGTTACACTTTCAATTAAACATCATTTACTATTTTTAGTTACCCCCCCCCCCCCCATGGGGACCACAGGACAGACCCCACAATGTAAAAAAATGGCAGGTTTTACTGAGCTTTGGGGAGCATTTGATCCCAACAATGTACCATAAACAAGAACACACACACTCACAGTTTTAAAAACTTGAAATTTCATGTCATTTACAGATTTCAGCCACTGGTAAACATTAGAATATATTATGAACAAGCTTTAAACTAAAATGAAAACAAATTTCAAAGTCAATAATTAAATGTGTGACATTAAAAACAGCGTCTCGTGACACCAGAAAACAAAAGAACACAAGGGCCGGAGATCCATAAAGTGAATAATGAAAATGATTTATTGACTGTGTGTGATAATCTGAAATGAAAGGTAATTATTATAGTGGTAAGAAAATGATAGGTTTGACACTACATCAAAAACTAAATCAACACAAACTGAGGTTGAGATAAGCACAGAAACACACTCACTCAGCAGGTCTCACACATGCATTTTACTGTCTATATAAGTATTTATTACACACGTTATTTCACTGTAGTATAAATGCCATGAAGAGAAAAGAAAAGACTTTATAATATCTCACTGTTACTAATTTATCATGCATCAAAGCATTACGGGTAGAATCTCTTGTCAATCTAATCTGATTCATCAACACTGATGAGTTTCACAGATGATCCAGGTCCAAACCCAAACCCAGGATAGAGCGGCTGAGTGAATGTGGTCTGGACTGTGTGGATGAGGCTCATTGTGTCAGAGACGCTGTAGAAGGACAGAGTTCCTGCTCTGTGATCCACAAACACTCCTATTCTACTGCTGATGGACTCCACAGAGAGAACAGTGTGTGTCTTATTGTGCCAAAATGAGTACCTCGAGGGAGTGCAAATCAAACTCCAGGATTGATCATTAGATCCAAACAAACACTCAACACCTACCTTCCTGTTGATGCTACTATATGACACTGATATACGCACACCATTATTTCCCCTCCACTCAATCTCCCAGTAACAGCGTCCACACACACTCTCTCTACACAACACCTGACGATACACATCAAATCTGTCTGGATGATCAGGATACGACTGCTCTCTGTGTGTGTGAATCATCACTCTGTTGTTCTCGGACAGACAGAGGTTTTTATGGACTGTGTTTGGATCCAGAGTGAGCTGATGGGAATCTGATGGAGATAAAACACATCAGAAATAGGAATTATTAATCTGTTTGATCTTTCTCATGTAGCTGAACTCTTCATGTTCATTGTATCATAAGTGTCTCAGTACGGATAAACAATTATCCTGTGCAAATCATCATTTGCATCATCAATTATAAAACTATTCTTTCACCTTCAGGAAGAACATGGACACAATCAGTGAGATTTTCTGCTTGTTTTGTATTGACTTACATTGTAAGATGTTGTCCCTGGTTCTGGGAACCGTGTTGGTGAATGTGACTGTAGAAATCAACAGACATGAACAGTGTGATTCTCATGATCCTGAATTCATTCCTAAGACATTTCTAATATGATGTTCTCCATGATATGAGATGATGATGGACTGGTTTCTGAGAGCAAATGAATCTCCAGGTCTTTACCTCTGTCTGAGATCTTCTTGAGCTCCTTTTTGAAGAAATTCTCCAGTTTGTCTCTCAGCTGATGGACAGATTCTCTCAGATCATCAGAAGAGAAGTGAGAACTGAAGAGATCATCATTTGCATCTGTAGATTCAGGAGGTGCTGAGAGAGACTGGAAACTCTACAGAAAACAGTAATCAAAACTGAAAAGAAAAGAAATCAGCTCCATACTTCACCCAATAACCTACAGGAACATCAGATTTGTGCGCTTCTTGTTGACTTGACTGATCCTTAGTAACTCAGTCCAACATGTCACAGCATTATCATCACTCTTCTCATATTCACTAAATCACATTACAGCTATAAATTCTAGTCTTATTTCACCTATACTATATATCAACTTTCTAGGAAATTGTGTGGATGATATAATTTCTGATAAGAACATACATATCCATCTAACAGCTCAAGCACAAAAGAAGCTCCAAGGCTACAATTAGATTGACCATCATTTATAACTATAGAGTGGTTAGAGATGCTGAAACTTCACAAGGACCCCTAATGCACAATCAGGTTTGATTTGGTTTGAATACACTGAAGTATTGCTAATATACACATTACTTTATATTTGGGGTCTTCATGTTTAAATTTTATCAGGATTCGGGATTGCCTGATCCAGTTTTGATAAACGTTACTCAGAATCAGTACTATCAAGTTTACTGATTTCACTGAAACATAAAGAATGAGATGCAAAATTTGGTAATAAGTTTTAAACTGTTGGATGCGCTAGTGGTGTTTGACAGCTAAAAGTATCTTCAATATAAAAGAGCTCAGAGAAATGATTATTGAGAGATTTCGAGAGCTGAAAGATATTTGTAAGTGTCTTTCAAAAGATGATGAGATGAGAGTCTGACTGATGATTATATAATAAGACACTCATCAAATGTTTTCTCTGTGAGTCACAGCAGAATCTCACTCATGTCCACTATGATCCTGTTCTTCTAGATGTGTGTTACCTGCAGGAACTGGATGTGATCCTGTGTGTGTGAAAGCTGCTCCAGCTCAGTGTCTCTCCTCCTCAGATCATTGATCTCCTGCTCCAGTCGTTCCAGTCGTCCTCCAGCTTGACTCACTGCAGTCTTTTCCTGATCTCTGATCAGACGTATCAGCTCAGAGCAGCTTTTCTCAATGGATGAGCGGATGAGCTCAGTAAAGATCCTCTTGCTGTCCTCCACTGCTGTCTGTGCAGAGCATTGTTAGGAGACACAGTGATTCAGCTTCAGTGAGTCTGAACTGAGACGGAGACAAACTTCTCTTCTTCTCCAGACTCACCTTCTGAGACTCCACAGTCTCTCTCAGCTGCTGGAGATCTTTCTCTCTCTGCTGGATTCTCTGCTGGAACATCTTCAGTTGGTTCTGGAGGAAAAACAGAAGATTGTAAATGTCTCAAAAAATTACTGTCACTAAATCATCAATGAATCCAGTAAATTTGTAGCTAATAAACCAATGGCTGAAGGTTCAAACTCCACAACTGATGATCAGTTACAATCATCAAACATGAATTATGATCAATATTAAGGCCTGTTTCACTGCAGGCGTAAGTATCACGAGAGTGAACCAGACACAGACGTAGAGCTTCAAACTGACAGTGTTTCTGTTTAATTAACCTGCAGTTCTACACAGAAAATAAACAGACTATTGCAGGGGGGTGTCACGTTCTGGTAAACAGGAGACAAGAGATCCAATCGCAGTGTGAGATTTATTGGGCAATCCAAAATCAGAGTAAAAACAAGCCGGGTCATAACCAAAGATCAGTCCAAACAGAAACAAACAAACAAACAAACAGGATCAGGAATAGGAACTCGAAAACTAGGAACACTAGGAAACCAGATGATGGAAAGTAAGGGCTCCAAGCAGACAAACAGAAAAGGACTAGTTAATATAGGGAGGATAACGACTAACAAGTGAAGACACCTGAGTGCAATTAACAGGATTGCAATTACTGTGATGAAGTGCCAAGGCTTTGTGGGAATTGTAGTGCCTACGGTGAGGTGCCTATGGGGAAGTGAGACCACTAGTGGAGACTCAGGGAAACAGAGACCAGACAGCGCGACATTACCCCCTCCTCCACGGAGCAGCTACCAGATGCTCCACCCGAACCCAAGAAGAGACCAAAGAACACAAAGACCAGGAGGGAGGTGGAGCGGCGGAGGACCAGGGGGAGGGACGGAGGGCCAGGTAAAATGGGGAAACAGAGACAAGTGCAATTAACAAAAACAAGGAACCCAGGAGGGAGGTGGACCGGCGGAGGACCAAGGGGAAGGACTCTAGAGGGTCAACGGGAACCTGACTCGACTCTCGGGGGTCAACGGGGACCTGACTCAACTCTGGGGGGTCAACGGGGACCTGACTCGACTCTGGGGGGTCAACGGGAACCTGACTCGACTCTGGGGGGTCAACGGGAACCTGACTCGACTCTGGGGGGTCAACGGGAACCTGACTCGACTCTGGGGGTCAACGGGAACCTGACTCGACTCTGGGGGGTCAACGGGAACCTGACTCGACTCTGGAGGGTCAACGGGAACCTGACTCGACTCTGGAGGGTCAGCTGTGGCTGTCATCCCGTGTAGAGGCGCTAGACAAGCGGCCATCCTAAGTCAAAGTCAAAGTCACCTTTATTTATATAGCGCTTTAAACAAAATGCAAAATGATAGTTAAAGGCAGTTCATCATTGAATTCAGTTATGATGAACTGCCTTTAACTATCATTTTGCATTATTGAGACACTGTTTTCCAAATGAATGTTGTTCAGTTGCTTTGACGCAATGTATTTTGTTTAAAGCGCTATGTTTTCATCAAAATTTGCTGATTCAAATCAGTAATTAATTATTATTTGACTACTCTGCACACTTTCCAGTAAGTCAATGCATTTGCACTATAAGATCAAAACAGAACACCTTACGTGCTCTCGTGATCCCCACTTGGAAAACCCCTGGTAGACCGAGATGAGTGGTAATTCATAGTGCCCTCTCCTGGGTAGTGTGGTTTATTTATTGTCATTTCTAATCACTCATACACAGACACTTTGACTTTAAGTACTGGCAAAACGTCAGAAGTGCCAGTACAAGCGAAAAAGTGCCGGCCAACTTCAGGCACTGAACATGTCTTGTTGTGCATATAATATGCAGTTTTGGCATACACACACCTTTACCACACCCCTAATCCTAACTATTGCATATCAATAGCACACCAAATAGAGACAATAATGTGATTTGATTATGATTTGATTGCTTCCACTGACCTCATTTGTAAGTAATTTTGGATAAAAGTGTCTACTAAATTACTAAATGTACATATAAATGATAAGCATTTTCATAATTTACTATATAAAGCAGCATATATTTTTATTTTAAGGCAACCATATGCTCCCACAGGCCACATAAAATTATGTGGTGTATTGAGTTTGACACATGTTAGACAATTGGATCACTACACGTAGTATTAACTTGATCAAACAAAATACCTGATTCTCTGTCCTCTGTGCTGCAGCGGATACAGTGTCATGGTTTTTATGTCCATCAATCGTACACAGCATACATATACATTTCTGATCAGTGCGACAGAAAACCTCAAGGAGCTTATCATGTTTCTGGCAGATCATCTCCTGCAGTTGTCCAGTGGCATTAGTCAAACTGTGTCTCTTTCCTTTAAACCAACTCTCGTGTTGTTCAAGATGATTCTGACAGTAAGAGTTCACACACATCAGACAGGACTTGATGGCTTTGGATTTTCTTAAAGTACAGACATCACACTCCACATCTCCAGCTCCAGCGTCACAGTCAGCAGGACGTTTTCTCTTCTTCAGTTTCTCCACCACTTCAGCCAGCATGGTGTTTCTAGATAAAGCAGGTCTTGGACTGAAGGTCTGTCTGCACTGAGGACAGCTGTAGACTCTCTTCTGATCCTCCTGATCCCAGCAGTCTGTAATACAGCTCTTACAGTAACTGTGTCCACACTGGATGGTCACTGGATCCTTCAGGAGATTCTGACAAACTGAACACAAGAACTCATCGTGAAAAATTCTGGCTTCTGCCATTTTACTGCATGAATATAGTCACAAACACACAGTAGCTCAACCTCGTTTTAGTTTCTCTTTCTCTGAACACACATGTGTCCTGTTTCCTTGTTCTGTGTTTGAGGGATGTGTGTAAGTAAGGTGTCTATGAGTCTGTAAAGCAGGTTCCTGTTCCTCATTATATGTATGTGTAATATTAAAATCTCCATAACTACAGGAAGAAGGAGGCGGGAACCAGCGGACAAGGCGAGAGAAAAGGAAATGAAAGGAGGAGTGACAGAGATGAGAGAGGGGAGAGAGGGAAAAAAAATTGCGGTTCCCAGACGCACTGCTGCTCGGCCCTCCACCCACTGGGTGATCTCCTCCGCGGTGCCTGGCGGTGGCACTGGACGGCCCTCGGCGGACGGCACGACACTCCTCCACCGCCCGGTGGACGGCAACGGCTTCTCCGGTTTTGGGCAGCCGGCAGGAGTCCCCCGTTCCCTGCTCTTCCCATTTCCGGTGGATGGCAGCAGGCTCCGGCACCCTGGCGAACGGTGCCGACCCCTCCAAATCTGACTCCATTTTATTATTTAATCTGAGTCCATTTTATTATGACCTCTAATTCAGGTTGGAATGCAAATCGGTTGTATGTCTGTTTCTATTTAGTAGGCCTATTCTTCTGACATTTGATTATTCTAGTTAAACTCTTCGGGTGCTCATGTCGCTAACAGGGATTCAACGTAAATATAGTCAATAATTACAGAGTAAAGCAGAATAAAAACAAATGTAACAATTCATTATCAGTCAGGTAATTATGTACTCTGCCAATTACATATCCAATTCAAACATATCAAATCGTATCAATACAAAAAATCGAATTCTCAAAGATGCATCTAAAAGTAAAATATGCATACCTGACCTTAGAAAATACATAGTATGAAGTGAAGAGACACTCAACACACTACAGGCTTTCTGGCTACAGAATCGCTCTGATCCTTTTTGCTGCAATCCTTTAAAATTAAACAAATTGACAGAAGGGAAGGAGGTCAACTGCACCTTCACTCTGTGCGCTGTCTCGAAGATGCCCGTTTATGTTTGTGTTGTCTTTTTCTCTGGAGATCAAAGTTTTTCAGGTTCTTTCATCTTCCATCGAAAAATTTGCTAACGCTTCTTCAGCAAAGTTTGGATTTACTTAACTAATATTACAACCAATACCAGAATGCACCATAAACAACATATAAATGCAGTTACTGTTTACTAACAACTACTTACCTGGAATATGAAATATAGCGGTTTAAGCCATTTTTATGTAAACGCAAATTATTTTTAATCATTTTTAATCAGTTTAGGTGTATGTGTGAAGTACAGATTAAAGCAGGTGGGGGGTGGGGGGTGAGACTGGGATCGTCAGGTAGTTGTTGATTCTCCATAGACTGTGGGGGTGGTGTCTTGTACTTGGTGATGTTACTCAGACCAGTCCTTACTGACATTGGGTCATTGGCTGAAAACTTTTTTTCCTTAGCTTTTCAGAGTCGTTTTTTTATTCACTCTGATCTCATTTAGTAGTCTGTTCTTGGCCTTGCAGTACAACATTTTATCCCCACTTCTGTAAACATCCTTTTTAGCATGACAAAGCTGCTTGAGTTTTACAGTAAACCTTGGTTATCATTATTGAATGTCAGTCATGTCCTGATAGAAATACACATATCATCAAAGAAACTGATATAAAAAATGAAAATGAAACAGTGAGCCCCAATCAGAAAGCCCCAAAGTTACCCGTGGGAAAGAGTGATATTCATCCTTTATTGTGGTGTAACAGCCCTGCAAACAAGCCTGCACTGGCCGGGCTTGAACTACTTTACTTCTAAAATCGATACTATTAGAGATAAAATTGCAACCATTCAGCCGTCAGCTACAGTTTCGCATCAGACAGTGCACTATAGACCCCCTGAGGAACAGTTCCACTCATTCTCTACTGTAGGAGAGGAAGAATTGTATAAACTTGTTAAATCATCTAAACTTACAACATGTATGTTAGACCCTATACCATCTAAGCTCTTAAAAGAGGTGCTTCCAGAAGTCATAGGTCCTCTTCTGACTATTATTAATTCCTCATTGTCATTAGGATATGTCCCCAAAACCTTCAAACTGGCTGTTATTAAGCCTCTCATAAAAAAGCCACAACTTGACCCCAGAGAACTAGTTAATTATAGACCAATCTCGAATCTCCCTTTTCTGTCCAAGATACTAGAAAAGGTGGTATCCTCACAATTATATTCCTTCTTAGAGAAAAATGGTATATGTGAGGATTTCCAGTCAGGATTTAGACCGTATCATAGTACTGAGACTGCTCTCCTTAGAGTTACAAATGATCTGCTCTTATCATCTGATCGTGGGTGTATCTCTCTATTAGTTTTATTGGATCTTAGTGCTGCTTTTGACACAATTGACCACAACATTCTTTTGCATAGACTTGAACACTTTGTTGGCATCAGTGGAAGTGCATTAGCATGGTTTAAATCGTACTTATATGACCGCCATCAGTTCGTAGCAGTGAATGAAGATGTATCATATCGATCACAAGTGCAGTATGGAGTACCTCAAGGCTCAGTTCTAGGGCCGCTACTCTTCACGCTTTATATGTTACCCTTGGGAGATATCATCAGGAAACATGGTGTTAGCTTTCACTGTTATGCTGATGATACGCAGCTCTATATTTCCTCGCAGCCCGGTGAAACACACCAATTTGAAAAACTAATGGAATGCATAGTCGATATAAAAAATTGGATGACGAGTAATTTCTTACTGCTAAATTCAGAAAAAACAGAGGTGTTAATCATAGGGCCTAAAAACTCTACTTGTAATAACCTAGAACACTGTCTAAGACTTGATGGTTGCTCTGTCAATTCTTCGTCATCAGTTAGGAACCTAGGTGTGCTACTTGATCGCGATCTTTCCTTAGAAAGCCACGTTTCTAGCATTTGTAAAACTGCATTTTTCCATCTCAAAAATATATCTAAATTACGGCCTATGCTCTCAATGTCAAATGCAGAAATGTTAATCCATGCATTTATGACTTCAAGGTTAGACTACTGTAATGCTTTATTGGGTGGTTGTTCTGCACGCTTAGTAAACAAACTACAGCTAGTCCAAAATGCAGCAGCAAGAGTTCTTACTAGAACCAGGAAGTATGACCATATTAGCCCGGTCCTGTCCACACTGCACTGGCTCCCTATCAAACATCGTATAGATTTTAAAATATTGCTTATTACTTATAAAGCCCTGAATGGTTTAGCACCTCAGTATTTGAATGAGCTCCTTTTACATTATACTCCTCTACGTCCGCTACGTTCTCAAAACTCAGGCAATTTGATAATACCTAGAATATCAAAATCAACTGCGGGCGGCAGATCCTTTTCCTATTTGGCGCCTAAACTCTGGAATAACCTACCTAACATTGTTCGGGAGGCAGACACACTCTTGCAGTTTAAATCTAGATTAAAGACCCATCTCTTTAACCTGGCATACACATAACATACTAATATGCTTTTAATATCCAAATCCGTTAAAGGATTTTTAGGCTGCATTAATTAGGTAAACTGGAACCGGAACACTTCACATAACACCGTACTTTCTACATCATTAGAAGAATGGCATCTACGCTAATATTTGTCTGTTTCTCTCTTGTTCCGAGGTCACCGTGGCCACCAGATCCAGTCTGTGTCCAGATCAGAGGGTCACTGCAGTCACCCGGATCCAGTACGTATCCAGACCAGATGGTGGATCAGCACCTAGAAAGGACCTCTACTGCCCTGAAAGACAGCGGAGACCAGGACAACTAGAGCCCCAGATACAGATCCCCTGTAAAGACCTTGTCTCAGAGGAGCACCAGGACAAGACCACAGGAAACAGATGATTCTTCTGCACAATCTGACTTTGCTGCAGCCTGGAATTGAACTTCTGGTTTCGTCTGGTCAGAGGAGAACTGACCCCCCAACTGAGCCTGGTTTCTCCCAAGGTTTATTTCTCCATTCTGTCACCGATGGAGTTTTGGTTCCTTGCCGCTGTCGCCTCTGGCTTGCTTAGTTGGGGTCACTTCATCTACAGCGATATCATTGACTTGATTGCAAATTAAAACAGACACTATTTCAACTGAACAGAGATGACATAACTGAATTCAATGATGAACTGCCTTTAACTATCATTTTGCATTATTGAGACACTGTTTTCCAAATGAATGTTGTTCAGTGCTTTGGCGCAATGTATTATGTTTAAAGCACTATATAAATAAAGGTGATTGATTGATTGACTGGCCCAGCTCGGCTCAGGGCCCCGAGAATTTGCTCATTGGCAAAACATTGGCCCCTCAAGCCAAAGTCTGATCTCTGAGAACATTATTTAGATGTAATAATTTCACTTTAAAGTAGACCTAGAATACCACTGCATGAAATTTTGTCCTGAAATAATATTTTTAATATTTTAAGTCATTATGCAGAAATTCTTTGGACAGAATCATGTAGATTCACACATATATCACACACAATGAAACAATTAATGACAATTAATGAAACATTTTTTTTTATCTGAATATTTTGTTGACTGTCATCAGCGATATTGCTGCATCTTGATATCTGTGTGAGGTTATCAGCATTAAAAAGGTAATGTGACGGTGGATTGAAGGAAAGTCTGGAAGCAGATGCGAGTTAACAGTTTTAATGAGATGAGGGGAATACAAAGACACAAATAAACAATGAGGCTGAGAAGACGACACTCTGTGGTGGTGGTGAGGAGGTGAGGAATCCGGATGATGGCGGAGAGAAGGTGAGTAGTCCGGATGATGACGGTGAGTAGGCAGCAGGAGAGGATGGCACAGGAACTGCGGGGAATAGAGCCGAAGGTAAGAGTTCGTGGCTGAGTGGAAGTGCGGAGAGTGGATGAGGTTCTAGGGAAAACACAGACATCCAACGCAAACAACACTGAAGCCGCCGAACAGGGTAACCACATTAAACATGAAACAACGATCTCACAAAAACAAGACGTGAGACAAGCCAATATATAGTGGATGTGTAATAAGTGACAGCTGTTGCTGATGACAATTAACAGAGACGGCCACAAGCTAATCAGTGCAGACGCGAAACACACTGATTTTACCACAAAGTACAAACACCCCGAGATCACTGTTTACCAACCGTGACAGTACCCCCCCCTCTAAGAACTCCTCTTGGAGTTCCCAGAAGGGCCTACCTGCTGATTGTAGTCATCAATAAGGGAGTGATCCAATATGTCCCTAGCAGGTACCCAACTCTTCTCCTCCGGACCCTAACCTTCCCAGTCCACCAGATACTGGAATCCTCGTCCCCTCTGTCTCGAGTCCAGAATACGATTAACCGAATAGGTCGGTTCCCCATCTACGAGACGGTAGCGGTAGCGGGGGAACTGGAGTAGGCGGATTAATACGTGCATAAAACACGGGTTTAATTTTGGACACATGAAAGGCGATGTGTACCATAGAGAGTTGTTGACTCCAGGAAGAAGGATTCTTGGAGACCAAACATCGCAACGTCCTCTCTAAATCTTGGTTGGCTCACTCAGATTGTCTGTTGCTTTGGTGATGATAACCCGAAGACAAGCTTACTGACGTTCCTAACAATTTGCAAAACTCTTTCCAATATTTGGATATGAACTGAGATCCCCTGTCCGAAACCACGTCTACCGGGAGGCCATGATGCCGAAAGACGTGATCTAGGACAGTGACCGCTGTCTCCTTGGCAAGCCAAAACAAAATGTGTGTGTGGGATTAGGGGCCACAAGGATGGGAGTCCAAATGAAGCGGCTCTTGAGGTTAGCAAACGCAGCCTCACCTGCGTCCGACCACCTGAACGGAGTACTGGGGGAGGTCAAGGCTGTCAGAGGTGAGGCTAGTTGGCTGAAATTGCGAATGAAACGCCGATAGAAATTGGCGAACCCCAGAAACCACTGTAGGGCCTTACGGGCATCTGGAGATGGCCAATCTATCACAGCCTTAACTTTGTCAGGGTCCATACGTATTCCCTCGGATGAGACGATATACCCTAGGAAGGGAACAGACTGTGCATGGAATACGCATGTCTCCGCCTTGACAAAAAGACCATTCTCAAGTAACCTCTGGAGCACTCGTCTGACATGTTAAACGTGTTCCTGGAGAGATTAAGAAAAAATCAGTATGTCATCCAGGTAAACATATATAAACTGATCTACCATATCTCGCAACACTTCATTAACGAGTGCTTGGAAAACCCCCGGGCAAGTTGGAGAGCCCGAACGGCATCACCAAGTATTCAAAGTGCCCTCTAGGGGTAGTAAAGGCGGTTTTCCATTCATCCCCCTTCCTGATGCGGACCAAATGATAAGCATTACGTAAATCCAATTTTGTGAATATGGATGCTCCCTGCAACCTCTCGAAAGCTGAAGACATTAGTGGTAATGGATAGGTGTTCTTTATCGTGATGTTGTTCAGCTCTCGGTAATCAATGCAAGGTTGCAGAGAACCATCCTTTTTACCCAAAAAAAAGAATCCCCTTCCGGAGTCCAGAAGGGCATGACATTCATGAGATTGATTCCTCCACCGCAGTTTCACTGGAAGAAGGGGCGATGATGTAGTTGAGGACTTCCCAGCGGAGATCCCACCCGATAGTAGCCTCAAGTTTACAACCAGGCTGGCTCTTTTAACCGGGCATGAGTCGATGTTATGATCAGAGCTTCCACAGTACAGACACAGTCCTTGGGACCTCCGCTGTTCCCTCTCCCTCCGGGACAGCCAAGCTCCACCCACCTGCATGGGCTCGTGGTCAGAATCAGAATCAGAATCAGAATGAGCTTTATTGCCAGGTATGTTTGCACATACGAGGAATTTGTTTTCGTGACAGAAGCTCCGCAGTACAACAGAATGACAGCGACAGAACATAAAACACATAATAAAAGAATAAAAAATACAAATATGAAGACAGTGAATGACAATATACAAATGACAATTGTAGGCAGGTATATTACAAAGTGAAGTTATGTATGTACATATATATTGTGTGCAAAATTTAAGTGTATACTAAGTATGTGTGTTAGATAAATAAAGTGTGTGTGTATATAAATATAAAGTGTAGTGTGTTCGCCATTATTGTCAGCTGTTCATAAGATGGATTGCCTGAGGGAAGAAACTGGTCCTGTGTCTGGTCGTTCTAGTGCTCAGTGCTCTGTAGCGTCGACCAGATGGCAACAGTTCAAAGAGGGAGTGTGCTGGATGTAAGGGGTCCAGAGTGATTTTGACAGCCCTTTTTCTCACTCTGGATAAGTACAGTTCTTGAATAGATGGGAGAGTTGAACCGATGATTCGCTCAGCAGTCCGGACTACTCTCTGTAGTCTTCTGAGGTCAGATTTAGAAACTGAGCTGAACCAGACAGTTACTGAAGTGCAGAGGATGGATTCAATGATGGTGGAGTAGAACTGTTTCAGCAGCTCCTGTGGCAGGTTAAACTTCCTCAGCTGGCGGAGAAAGTACAACCTCTGCTGGGCCTTTTTTACGATGGAGTCAATGTGAATGTCCCACTTCAGGTCCTGAGAGATGGTGGTTCCCAGGAACCTGAATGACTCCACTGCAGTCACAGGGCTGTTCATGATGGTGAGTGGGGGGAGTGCAGGGGGGTTTCTCCTGAAGTCCACGATCATCTCCACTGTTTTGAGCGTGTTAAGCTCCAGGTTGTTGAGACTGCACCAGACAGCCAGCTCTTTTACCTCCTGTCTGTAAGCAGACTCGTCACCGTCCTGAATGAGGCCGATGAGTGTGGTGTCATCTGCAAACTTCAGGAGCTTGACAGAGGGGTCCATAGATGTGCAATCGTTGGTGTACAGGGAGAAGAGCAGTGGGGAGAGAACGCAGCCCTGGGGAGCTCCGGTGCTGATTGTACGGGTGCTGGATGTGTATTTTCCCAGCCTCACTAGCTGCTGCCTGTCTGTCAGGAAGCTGTTGATCCACTGGCAGACGGAGGTGGGCACGGAGAGCTGATTTAGTTTGGGCAGGAGGAGGTTTGGGATGATCGTGTTGAAGGCCGAGCTGAAGTCCACAAACAGGATCCTCACATAAGTCCCCGGTCTGTCTAGGTGTTGCAGAACATAATGCAGTCCAATGTTTACTGCATCGTCCACAGACCTGTTTGCTCTGTAGGCAAACTGAAGAGGATCCAGCAAGGGCCCAGTGATGTCCTTCAGGTGGGCCAGCACCAGTTTTTCAAATGACTTCATGACTACAGACGTTAGAGCCACAGGCCTGTAGTCATTTAGTCCTGTAATTTTGGGTTTCTTAGGGATGGGGATGATGGTGGAATGTTGGAGGCATGAAGGGACTTCGCACAGCTCCAGCGATCTGTTGAAGATCTGTGTGAAGATGGGGGCCAGCTGATCAGCACAGGATTTCAGACAGGCTGGTGTAACACAATCTGGGCCTGGTGCTTTTTTCCTTTTCTGCTTCCGGAAGACCTGGCGCACCGCATCCTCGCTGATCTGAATTGCAGGTGTGGGGGAGAGGGGGGATGCAGGAGGTGAGAATGGTGAGAGTGAGTCGTCGATGGAACCGACCGTGTTCCCTCGACTCAAGCGCCCCCTAGCAGGAGAGATGGTAGGGCGAGAAGGACTGGGTTGGCCACCCAGGCGATTAATCCGTGCGTCGACCCGTAGAGCCAACTCTATGAATCCGTCGGGAGTGGGGGGCAGCTTGAGGAGGTAGATCTCTTTCTGAACACGGTCAGATAACCCATGCAGGAATCGATCCCACTGCGCCGCCTCGTTCCACTGGCACGTGGCCGCCAGTGTGCGGAACTCGATGGAATAATCGGTCACTGAGGAAGAACCTTGATGGAGCTCTGAGAGCTGATGAGCGGCTTCCCTGCCGGTCGCTGCACGGTCGATGTCTCCTCATCTCCTCAGAGAGGGCGTGGAACCAGGCACAACACGGATTTTGGTTCTCCCACACCGCCGTCCCCCATAAGGCAGCCTTGCCGGATAACAATGTGAGGATGAATGCTACTTTTGAATCCTCAGTAGCGAAGGTGCGGGGCTGTAGGGCGAAATGCATTGAACACTTAGTTAAGAAAGTTCTGCAAAATGCTGGCTCACCCGCATAATTCTCCGGTGCCGGAAGTCGCGGCTCTGGCAGGAAGTGGTCCTGGGGAATCTCCCGGGGGACGGACGGCGCAGGCGGTGCGATGGGCGCAGTGGGAGATTTGAGCTGATGGATCCGCTGGGTGAGCTCAGACACCTGTGCCACCAGCGCTCAGATAGTGCGTCCGGTGTTAGAGATGCTCTCCTGCTGCTGATCCATGTGTTGGACACTGTGGTGCATTTAGTCCGTGAGGGTATTGATGTAAGTGATGTAAGTGATGTGAAGTGACATTCAGCCAAGTATGGTGACCCATACTCAGAATTTGTGCTCTGCATTTAACCCATCCGAAATGCACACACACAGAGCAGTGAACACACACACACATACTGTGAGCACACACCCGGAGCAGTGGGCAGCCATTTATGCTGCGGCGCCCGGGGAGCAGTTGGGGGTTCAATGCCTTGTTCAAGGGCACCTAAGTCGTGGTATTGAAGGTGGAGAGAGAGCTGTTCATGCACTAACCCCACCCACAATTCCGTCCAGCTCTCTCTCTCTTGGTGATCGCTGCTTCCATGGTGGTGAGATCGTTCTGTGACGGTGGACTGAAGGAAAGTCTGGAAGCAGATGCGAGTTAACAGTTTTAATAAGATAAGGGGAATACAAAGACACAAATAAACAATGAGGCTGAGAAGACGACACTCTGTGGTGGTGGTGAGGAGCTGAGGAATCCGGATGATGGCGGAGAGAAGGTGAGTAGTCCGGATAATGACGGTGAGTAGGCAGCAGGAGAGGATGGCACAGGAACTGCGGGAAATAGAGTTGAAGGTAAGAGTTCGTGGCTGAGTGGAAGTGGGGAGAGTGGATGAGGTTCTAGGGAGAACACAGACATCCAACTCAAACAACACTAAAGCCAACGAACAGGGTAACCACATTAAACATGAAACAGCGATCTCACAAACACAAGACGTGAGACAAGCCAATATATAGTGGATGCCTAATGAGTGACAGCTGTTGCTGATGACAATTAACGGAGATGCCCACAAGCTAATCAGTGCAGATGTGAAACACACAGATTTCACCACAAAGTGCAAACACCCCGAGATCACTGTTTACCAACCGTGACAGATAAAATCTGTCATTTTTGCTTTTGAAAGCAAACATTTCGTTTGGAAACATATTTTCATCAATAATTTTAGCAGTCATTAAATGAGATACAGCCATACCGGCAGCCATGTCACCCTGTAGCCCAAGACTGGTTACCCACTGAAGCTACTCAGGGTTAAGTCTGGTCAGTACCTGAATGGGAGACCAGGTCCATCAGGAGACACGTCACTGAAGGCAGAGGAACATTTAAGGAATAATAGACTATTTAAAATTAATACATTTTTGAAGCAAGTTTGTCTAAATACTACTACAAAATACTACTACAACTGGCCCTCCGACTGAGCCACTGGGCTACATCAAGTGTCACTCACCAGCGAGAAAACTTTAATAGTACTAGAATACCAGGAAGGAAGATTGTCTTGTTGAGGTTTGTCTGCCATTCTCGCTCTCAGCACAGTGTGCATGAACATGCTCTTGATGTATCCAGTCTGCATGAACAGGGTGCGCAGAGGTATGCAGATACATACCTTGGACCAAGAAAATTGAAAGGATGAACATTTCTTGGTCCTATGCCTTCCACAGATCATATAAATACAGATAATAAATTTAGACCACTTAACTTAATGATTGCTATCAGGAAGTGAGGAGATTTTCAACCAGCATAAAATATTTTTTTCTGAAGACAATCACCTATTGCACCTTTAAATATTTAAAAAAGAGAAATATCATTTATGCATTTAATCCCATTTTATCAACCAATATCTTGCTACTGACCTTCGATGATAAATTCAACCATACTAAGCAAAAATGAAAAAATAATAATTCTCATTGCTGAATAGTGTTGAACTTTTTTCTCTTGTGTCATATTCTTCATGGTATTTTTAGGGAGTAACGCACTAGGGAGGGAGTATTGTAATGAATTGCTTTTAACAGTAACTTCCCCTTAACACAGAATATAACACACACACTGATCTTACTGTCTATATGAGGATTTATTACACACATTTATTCATACATGTTATTTCACTGACAGAAGTTCAGCTACAGTATTAATGTCATGAAAAGAAAAGAAGAGACTCTATAACATCTCACTGTTACGGATTTATCATGCAGCTCAAAGCATTATGGGTAGAATTTCTCTTCAGTTTATTCTGATTCATCAACACAGTTTCACTGATGATCCAGTTCCAAATCCAAACCCAGGATAGAGCGGCTGAGTGAATGTGGTCTGGAATGTGTGGATGAGGCTCATTGTGTCAGAGACGCTGTAGAAGGACAGAGTTCCTGCTCTGTGATCCACAAACACTCCTATTCTACTGCTGATGGACTCCACCGAGAGAACAGTCTCATTCTTATTGTGCCAGAATGAGTATCTGGAGGGAGAGCAGAACAAACTCCAGGATTGATCACTGAATCCAAACACACACTCATCACCCTGTCCCTTCCTGCTGATACTCTTATACGCCACTGATATACACACACCATTATCTCCACTCCACTCCAGCTCCCAGTAACAGCGTCCACACACACTCTCTCTACACAACAGCTGACACCAAAAGTCAAATCTGTCTGGATGATCAGGATATGTCTGGACTGTGAAAGTGCCAGTAATCACTCTGTTGTTCTCAGACAGATGTAGGTTTTTTTTCACGGTGTTTAGATCCAAAGTGAGCTGATGGGAATCTGATGGAGATAAAACACACCAGAATCAGGAATTATGAATCTGTTTGATATTTTCATGTAGCTTCATTTTCAGTGTGTCATCAGTGTCTCAGCACAGATGAACAGATGTCCTCTAAAAAGCATCCTTTATATATAAACATCATCAGTTATAAAACTCTTCTTTCACCTTCTATAAGAAGAACATGAACACACTCTGTGAGATTTTCTACTTGTTTTGTACTGACTTACATTGTAGGAAGTCGTTCCTGGTTCTGGGAACCGTGTTGGTGAATGTGACTGTAGAAATCAACAGACATGAACAGTGTGATTCTCATGATCCTGAATTCATTCCTAAGACATTTCTAATATGATGTTCTCCATGATATGAGATGATGATGAACTGGTTTCTGAGAGCAGATGAATCTCCAGGACTTTACCTCTGTCTGAGATCTTCTTGAGCTGCTCTTTGAAGAAATCCTCCAGTTTGTCTCTCAGCTGATGGACAGATTCTTTCAGCTCATCAGAAGAGAAGAGAGAACTGAAGAGATCATCATTTCCGTCTGTAGATTCAGGAGGTGCTGAGAGAGACTGGAAACTCTACAGAAAACAGAAATCAAAACTCATCAGCTCCACATGTCACCCAATAACCTGCACCAACATCAGATTTGTGCAGCTCTTGTTGACTTGGCTGATATTTAGTAACTCAATCCAGCAATTTCACAAAATTTGCTTCATTCTTCTTGTATTCATTAAATCAAATTACAGCTACAGATTCTAGTGTTTGCCGCTTATACTATATGTAAAATTTCTAGGAAATAGTTTAGATAATAAAACATCTGCTAAGAACATACTGTAAAAATCTGTTATGACGAGTGGGGTGCAGCCGAGAGACATGGGAACAGGAGCGGTCTCGAGTCCCACGGAGGAGATGGAGGGATATAAAACCGGAGCGACGACAGTGACGGACGAGAGAGGACCAGGCCTGGGTTTTAGTTGTGTTTGGTTTGTATTTGTGCGCGTCAGTTGTCCGTGAGGGGCTGATGCACTGTTTTGTCTTTATTTTGTAATTAAAGTCTTGATTTGATTTTCCGCTGGTTCCCACCTCCTTCTTCCCGTGAATATGAAGTGTGTCATTTGCTACAGTGGTGCCGAAGCCCGGGAGAAGGAGGGACACACTGCTGAAGATCCCTCGCCGCTGTGGAGAATCCGCGGTGCCATCGAGCAGGCTAGGGTGTGTGCGTCATGGACGCTCGAGGCGGTGGGCTGGAGTGAGTTGCCAGGGACGGGTGAGCTCACTGCCGGCTGCCCGTGGTGTGGAGGGGCGGCTGCCGTCCGTGAGGGAGCGGAGCCTGCTGCCTCCGTGAAGGAATTTGGAGGAGCAGGGAATGGGGGTCTCCTGCTGGCTACCCAAAACTGGAGGAGCCGTCGCCATCCACCCGGCGGCGGAGGAGTGTCGTGCCGTCCTCCAAGGGCCGTCCAGTGCCACCGCCAGGCACCGCGGAGGAGATCACCCAGCTGGTGGAAGGTCGAGCAGCAGTGCTCCTCTCTCAGGGATTTCACAGGGACTCTTAAGACACACTCAAGTATGGTTTCAAATCACTGAAGCATTACTAATACAGGTTCTTCTCTATAAATTAGCATATTGTTATAAAAGTTCATTATTTTCCATAATGTAATGATAAAAATTAAACTTTCATATATTTTAGATTCATTGAACACCAACTGAAATATTTCAGGTCTTTTATTGTTTTAATACTGATGATTTTGGCATACAGCTCATGAAAACCCAAAATTCCTATCTAAAAAAATTTGCATATTTCATCCGACCAATAAAAGAAAAGTGTTTTTTAAGACAAAAAAAGTCAACCTTCAAATAATTATGTTCAGTTATGCACTCAATACTTGGTCGGGAATCCTTTTGCAGAAATGACTGCTTCAATGCAGCGTGGCATGGAGGCAATCAGCCTGTGGCACTGCTGAGGTGTTATGGAGGCCCAGGATGCTTCGATAGCGGCCTTAAGCTCATCCAGAGTGTTGGGTCTTGCGTCTCTCAACTTTCTCTTCACAATATCCCACAGATTATCTGTGGGGTTCAGGTCAGGAGAGTTGGCAGGCCAATTGAGCACAGTAATACCATGGTCAGTAAACCATTTACCAGTGGTTTTGGCACTGTGAGCAGGTGCCAGGTCGTGCTGAAAAACAAAATCTTCATCTCCATAAAGCTTTTCAGCAGATGGAAGCATGAAGTGCTCCAAAATCTCCTGATAACTACAGTAGCTGCATTGACCCTGCCCTTGATAAAACACAGTGGACCAACACCAGCAGCTGACATGGCACCCCAGACCATCACTGACTGTGGGTACTTGACACTGGACTTCAGGCATTTTGGCATTTCCTTCTTCCCAGTCTTCCTCCACACTCTGGCACCTTGATTTCCGTATGACATGCTAAATTTGCTTTCATCCGAAAAAAGTACTTTGAACCACTGAGCAACAATCCAGTGCAGCTTCTCTGTAGCCCAGGTCAGGTGCTTCTGCCGCTGTTTCTGGTTCAAAAGTGGCTTGACCTGGGGAATGCGGCATCTGTAGCCCATTTCCAGACTCAGTCCACTGCTTCCGCAGGTCCCCCAAGGTCTGGAATCGGTCCTTCTCCACAATCTTCCTCAGGGTCCGGTCACCTCTTCTCGTTGTGCAGTGTTTTTTGCCACACTTTTTCCTTCCCACAGACTTCCCACTGAGGTGCCTTGATACAGCACTCTGGGAACAGCCTATTCGTTCAGAAATTTCTTTCTGTGTCTTACCCTCTCGCTTGAGGGTGTCAATAATGGCCTTCTGGACAGCAGTCAGGTCGGCAGTCTTACCCATGATTGTGGTTTTGAGTAATGAACCAGGCTGGGAGTTTTTAAAAGCCTCAGGAATGTTTTGCAGGTGTTTAGAGTTAATTAGTTGATTCAGATGATTAGGTTAATAGCTCGTTTAGAGAACCTTTTCATGATATGCCAATTTTTTGAGATAGGAATTTTGGGTTTTCATGAGCTGTATGCCAAAATCATCAGTATTAAAACAATAAAAGACCTGAAATATTTCAGTTGGTGTGCAATGAATCTAAAATATATGAAAGTTTAATTTTTATCATTACATTATGGAAAATAATGAACTTTTATCACAATATGCTAATTTTTTGAGAAGGACCTGAATAAGGACTCACTTCATGTTTAGGGTCCTAATGATCATCAATGTGTTACAGGCCAATAAAAATCAGTTTTATCAGGTTTGAGGATCACCTGATTCAATTTTGATGAACGTTACTCGGTAGAATCGGTACAATCGAGTTCACTGATTTCAAGGTGATGTAATAAATCAAAAATAAAAATATGGTAAAAATGTGAGTGAGTGAAGTTTTGATCTGCCGGTGGCGCTAGTGGTGGTTGACAGTTAAATATATCGTCCAGAAGAAAGAGCTGAGAGAAAGGAATCCTAAGAGATTTCCAGAACTGAAAGCCATTTGTAAGTGGCGTCTCTTTCAGAAGAAGCTGATCAGATGAGAGTCTGACTGATGATTATATAATAAGACACTCATGAAATGTTTCTCTCTGAGTCTCTGTCACAGCAGGATCTGTTCAAGTCCACTCTGATCCTGTTCTTCTAGATCTGTGTTACCTGCAGGAACTGGATGTGATCCTGTGTGTGTGAAAGCTGCTCCAGCTCAGCGTCTCTCCTCCTCAGATCATTGATCTCCTGCTCCAGTCGTTCCAGTCGTTCTTCAGCTCGACTCACTGCAGTCTTTTCCTGATCTCTGATCAGACGTATCAGCTCAGAGCGGCTTTTCTCAATGGATGAGCGGATGAGCTCAGTAAAGATCCTCTCACTGTCCTCCACTGCTGTCTGTGCAGAGCGCTGTTAGGAGACACAGTGATTCAGCTTCAGTGAGTCTGAACTGAGACGGAGACAAACTTCTCTTCTTCTCCAGACTCACCTTCTGAGACTCCACAGTCTCTCTCAGCTGCTGGAGATCTTTCTCTCTCTGCTGGATTCTCTGCTGGAGCGTATTCTGTGTCTCATTCAGCTGGTGCTACAGGATAAACAGATGATAGTCAATCTCACCGATAACAACTGGCACTAAATCATCAATGTATACAAGAAAAGTGGAACTGAAATGGCTGTAGGTAGGTTCAATCTCAAGAAGTGAGGATCATGATGAACATGATGAAGATTAAGGCCTGTTTCAAACTTTAAGTGGAAGTAAAAGTGAAACTGATGCAGACATAGAGCTTCACAATGACAGTGTTTCTGCTGTGTAGCATAACTTGTATTTTGACAGATGAAAGTTTGTATTTTGTCAAAGAACCAGTGAATAGTTCACTCCATTATTTCATAATGTTGTTTTTATGAAAGATTGTCTTGATGAAGGTTTCTGGTGCATTTTCAGCAAAAAGTGAAACTCTTCTTGCAGCTGCTGTTCATTTCTGCTGTTGTGTGCATATAAGAATGCTGTTGTTAATATGGTGCCATTATAAACACATGAAATGATTGTCTGCAATATTTCATCAGTGTCATTTCTTAAATACCTGTTTCTCTGTCCTCTTTGCTGCAGCTGATACAGTGTCATGGTTTTTATGTCCATCTATTGTACACAGCATACATATACATTTCTGGTCAGTGCAGCAGAAAACTTCAAGGATCTTCTTGTGTTTCTGGCAGATCATCTCCTGCAGTCGTCCAGTGGCTTCAATCACTTTGTGTCTCTTTCCTTTAAACCAACTCTTGTGTTCTTCAAGGTGATTCTGACAGTAAGAGTTCACACACATCAGACAGGACTTGACGGCTTTGTATTTTCTTCCAGTACAGACGTCACACTGCACATCTCCAGCTCCAGCGTAACAGTCAGCAGGACGTATCCTCTTCTTCAGTTTCTCCACCACTTCAGCCAGCATGGTGTCTCTAGCTAAAGCAGGTCTTGGACTGAAGGTCTGTCTGCACTGAAGACAGCTGTAGACTCTCTTCTGATCCTCCTGATCCCAGCAGTCTGTAATACAGCTCTTACAGTAACTGTGTCCACACTGGATGGTCACTGGATCCTTCAGGAGATCCTGACACACTCGACACAAGAACTCATCCTGAAAAATTCTGGCTTCTGCCATTTTACTGCTCGATTGTAGAGATACAAAAACAACAGCTCAACTACACTCTCACTTTCTCTTTCACTGTTTAGCTACATTCCCACAGCTCTCGGCCCCGCCCCTCTCGTCAGAATCAGAATGAATCAGAATCAGAATGAGCTTTATTGCCAGGTATGTTTACACATACGAGGAATTTGTTTTCGTGACAGAAGCTCCGCAGTACAACAGAATGACAGCGACAGAACATAAAACACATAATAAAAGAATAAAAAATACAAATAAGTAGATAGTGAATGACAATATACAAATGACAATTGTAGGCAGGTATATTACAAAATGCAGTTATGTATGTACATGTGTATTATGTGCAAAATTTAAGTGTATACTAAGTATGTGTGTTAGATAAATAAAGTGTATGTGTATATAAATATAAAGTGTAGTGTGTTCGCCGTTATTATCAGCTGTTCATAAGATGGATTGCCTGAGGGAAGAAACTGGTCCTGTGTCTGACAATTTGAGTGAACTTCACAAGGAATGGACTGAGGCTGGGGTCAAGTCAATTCACCTCTATTTATAATGCGTTATAATGCGTTATAATGCGTTATAATAGATTGTGTCAAAGCAACTGAACAACATTAATTAGGAAAACAGTGTCAATAGTGCAAAATGACAGTTAAATGGAAAGTTCATCATTAAATTCTGTGATGTCATCACCCAGCTCAGTTCAGTTTAAATAGTATCTGTGCAATCATTTGCAATCAAGTCAACAATATCGCTGTAAATGAAGTGTCCCCAACTAATCAAGCCAGAGGCGACGGCGGCAAGGAACCGAAACTCCATCGGTGACAGAATGGAGAAAAAAACCTTGGGAGAAACCAGGCTCAGTTGGGGTCAGTTCTCCTCTGACCAGACGAAACCAGTAGTTCAATTCCAGACTGCAGCAAAGTCAGATTGTGCAGAAGAATCATCTGTTTCCTGTGGTCTTGTCCTGGTGCTCCTCTGAGACAAGGTCTTTACAGGGGATCTGTATCTGGGCTCTAGTTGTCCTGGTCTCCGCTGTCTTTCAGGGGTGTAGAGGTCCTTTCTAGGTGCTGATCCACCATCTGGTCTGGATACGTACTGGATCCGGGTGACTGAAGTGACCCTCTGATCTGGATACAGACTGGATCTGGTGTGACCTTGGAATAAGATAGATACAGACTAATATTAGCGTAGATGCCATTCTTCTAATGATGTAGCAAGTACATCGGTTGTTATGGGAAGTGTTCCCAGTTCCGTTTTACCTAAATAATGCATTATATTGTATGTGTAAGCTGGGGCAGCTGTGGCCTAATGGTTAGAGAGTGGAACTGAAATGGCTGTAGGTAGGTTCAATCTCAAGAAGTGAGGATCATGATGAACATGATGAAGATTAAGGCCTGTTTCAAACTTTAAGTGGAAGTAAAAGTGAAACTGATGCAGACATAGAGCTTCACAATGACAGTGTTTCTGCTGTGTAGCATAACTTGTATTTTGACAGATGAAAGTTTGTATTTTGTCAAAGAACCAGTGAATAGTTCACTCCATTATTTCATAATGTTGTTTTTATGAAAGATTGTCTTGATGAAGGTTTCTGGTGCATTTTCAGCAAAAAGTGAAACTCTTCTTGCAGCTGCTGTTCATTTCTGCTGTTGTGTGCATATAAGAATGCTGTTGTTAATATGGTGCCATTATAAACACATGAAATGATTGTCTGCAATATTTCATCAGTGTCATTTCTTAAATACCTGTTTCTCTGTCCTCTTTGCTGCAGCTGATACAGTGTCATGGTTTTTATGTCCATCTATTGTACACAGCATACATATACATTTCTGGTCAGTGCAGCAGAAAACTTCAAGGATCTTCTTGTGTTTCTGGCAGATCATCTCCTGCAGTCGTCCAGTGGCTTCAATCACTTTGTGTCTCTTTCCTTTAAACCAACTCTTGTGTTCTTCAAGGTGATTCTGACAGTAAGAGTTCACACACATCAGACAGGACTTGACGGCTTTGTATTTTCTTCCAGTACAGACGTCACACTGCACATCTCCAGCTCCAGCGTAACAGTCAGCAGGACGTATCCTCTTCTTCAGTTTCTCCACCACTTCAGCCAGCATGGTGTCTCTAGCTAAAGCAGGTCTTGGACTGAAGGTCTGTCTGCACTGAAGACAGCTGTAGACTCTCTTCTGATCCTCCTGATCCCAGCAGTCTGTAATACAGCTCTTACAGTAACTGTGTCCACACTGGATGGTCACTGGATCCTTCAGGAGATCCTGACACACTCGACACAAGAACTCATCCTGAAAAATTCTGGCTTCTGCCATTTTACTGCTCGATTGTAGAGATACAAAAACAACAGCTCAACTACACTCTCACTTTCTCTTTCACTGTTTAGCTACATTCCCACAGCTCTCGGCCCCGCCCCTCTCGTCAGAATCAGAATGAATCAGAATCAGAATGAGCTTTATTGCCAGGTATGTTTACACATACGAGGAATTTGTTTTCGTGACAGAAGCTCCGCAGTACAACAGAATGACAGCGACAGAACATAAAACACATAATAAAAGAATAAAAAATACAAATAAGTAGATAGTGAATGACAATATACAAATGACAATTGTAGGCAGGTATATTACAAAATGCAGTTATGTATGTACATGTGTATTATGTGCAAAATTTAAGTGTATACTAAGTATGTGTGTTAGATAAATAAAGTGTATGTGTATATAAATATAAAGTGTAGTGTGTTCGCCGTTATTATCAGCTGTTCATAAGATGGATTGCCTGAGGGAAGAAACTGGTCCTGTGTCTGGTCGTTCTAGTGCTCAGTGCTCTGTAGCGTCGACCAGATGACAACAGTTCAAAGAGGGAGTGTGCAGGATGTGAGGGGTCCAGAGTGATTTTGACAGCCCTTTTCTCACTCTGGATAAGTACAGTTCTTGAATAGATGGGAGAGTTGAACCGATGATTCGCTCAGCAGTCCGGACTACCCTCTGTAGTCTTCTGAGGTCAGATTTAGAAGATTAAGAAGTCACACCTGTGTATTAAAGCTGCAGTAGGTAACTTTTGTAAAAATATATTTTTTACGTATTTGTTAAACCTGTCATTATGTCCTGACAGTAGAATATGAGACAGATAATCTGTGAAAAAAATCAAGCTCCTCTGGCTCCTCCCAGTGTCCTATTGCCATTTGCAGTTACGGGCCGCTCCCGGTAAGAAAACAACCAATCAGAGCTGCGGTCCGTAACTTTGTTTGTGTTTGAAATGTAGAAAAATGTATATAATAAGCGAGTACACCATGAATCCATTTTACAAACCGTGTTTTTGGCTTGTCCTGAATCACTAGGGTGCACCTATTATAAGTGTTTATATTCTGACTATTTTAGATTGCTTCGGGGGTACCGCGGCGGAGTAACCCAGTACCTTTGTGATTGGATGTGATTGGCTAATATTAGTCTGTATCTATCTTATTCCAAGGTCACACCAGATCCAGTCTGTATCCAGATCAGAGGGTCACTTCAGTCACCCGGATCCAGTACGTATACCTTTGTGATTCTTCATAGTCATAAACAGAGAGAAGTAGCTCCGGCTACGATGTTCTTCCGCAAGACGCAAGCAGTTCTGTTTATTAACCGCTAGAGCGTCAAAAGTTACCTACAGCAGCTTTAAATCAATTCAATGCACACAGACTGAAGTTCTTTTAATCATGATAAATTTGGCTCACAAAAACCCACAAACCCACCAATTCTCGATGAATTATTATATGGTGATAATTAACTCAAAGCTCCTGCAAAGTTTTCCTGAGCCTTCAAAATGGTCTCTCAGTTTGGTTCACTTGGCTGCACAACAATGGGGAAGACTGCTGATCTTTCAGTTGTCCAGAAGACAATCATTGACACCCTTCACAAGGAGGGCAAGCCACAAACATTCATTGCCAAAGAAGCTGGAGGTTCACAGAGTGCTGTATCCAAGTATGTTAACAGAAAGTTGAGTGGAAGGAAAAAGTATGGAAGAAAAATATGCACAACCAACCAAGAGAACCGCAGCCTTATTAGGATTGTCAAGCAAAATCAATTCCATAATTTGAGTGAACTTCACAAGGAATGGACTGAGGCTGGGGTCAAGTCAATTCACCTCTATTTATAATGCGTTATAATGCGTTATAATGCGTTATAATAGATTGTGTCAAAGCAACTGAACAACATTAATTAGGAAAACAGTGTCAATAGTGCAAAATGACAGTTAAAGGAAGTTCATCATTAAATTCTGTGATGTCATCACCCAGCTCAGTTCAGTTTAAATAGTATCTGTGCAATCATTTGCAATCAAGTCAACAATATCGCTGTAAATGAAGTGTCCCCAACTAATCAAGCCAGAGGCGACGGCGGCAAGGAACCAAAACTCCATCGGTGACAGAATGGAGAAAAAAACCTTGGGAGAAACCAGGCTCAGTTGGGGTCAGTTCTCCTCTGACCAGACGAAACCAGTAGTTCAATTCCAGACTGCAGCAAAGTCAGATTGTGCAGAAGAATCATCTGTTTCCTGTGGTCTTGTCCTGGTGCTCCTCTGAGACAAGGTCTTTACAGGGGATCTGTATCTGGGCTCTAGTTGTCCTGGTCTCCGCTGTCTTTCAGGGGTGTAGAGGTCCTTTCTAGGTGCTGATCCACCATCTGGTCTGGATACGTACTGGATCCGGGTGACTGAAGTGACCCTCTGATCTGGATACAGACTGGATCTGGTGTGACCTTGGAATAAGATAGATACAGACTAATATTAGCGTAGATGCCATTCTTCTAATGATGTAGCAAGTACATCGGTTGTTATGGGAAGTGTTCCCAGTTCCGTTTTACCTAAATAATGCATTATATTGTATGTGTAAGCTGGGGCAGCTGTGGCCTAATGGTTAGAGAGTTGGACCTGTAATCCAAAGGTCATGGTGCTGGCAGGAGTTGTAGATGGGGGGAGTGAATGAATGGTGCTCTTTTCCACTCTCAATACCCATGGCTGAAGTGCCCTTGAGCAAAGCACTGAACCCCGAGTTGCTCCCCGCGTGCTGGATATATAGCTGCCCACTGCTCTGGGTGTGTGTTCACTTCTCACTGCTTTGTGTGTGCACTTGGATGGGTTAAATGCAGGGTACCAATTCAGGGTATGGGTTACTATACTTGGCAAATGTCACAACTTTCTTTCTCTCTTTCTAAAGAGGTCTTTAATCTAGATTTAAACTGCAAGAGTCTGTCTGTCTCCCGAACAATGTTAGGCCATTCAGGGCTTTATAAGTAATAAGCAAGATTTTTAAATCTATATGATGTTTCATAGAGAGCCAGTGCAGTGTTGACAGGACTGGGCTAATATGGTCATACTTCCTGGTTCTAGTAAGAACTCTAGCTGCTGCATTTTGGACTGGTTGGAGTTTGTTTATTAACCCATCAAAGTGCACACACACAGCAGTGAACATACACACGAAGAAGTGGACGGCAATATCCAGCACCCGGGGAGCAACTGGGGGTTCAGTGCCTTGCTCAAGGGCACTTCAGTCATCGGTATCGAGAGTGTTCATTCACTGCCCCCCCCCCCCACAACTCCTGACAGCACCAAGACTCGAACTTTCATGTTACAAGTCTAACTCTCTAACCATTAAGCCACAGCTGCTCCTTATATGTCATATAATGAGCGAGTACATCATAAATTCATTTACTAAACCGCATTTTTGTCTCATCACAAATCACTATGCTACATTTATAATAAGTGGTTATTTTTGGACTATTGTAAGGGTAAGGGTTAGGGTCGTCTCAGCTATGGAGTAACACATACCTACGTGAATCGCTATAAACATCAACTTGGAGAAGTAGCTCCGGTTAGAATTTTATTCCATGAGATGCGTGCAGTTATATTTATTAACCAATAGAATACAAAAATTTACATAGTGTTGATTTAACAATGCATAAAACTAGAAATAAAGAAAAATGTATTGTGTTTTAGGAATATGGTAACACTGCACATCATCCAAAAACTTCTAGTTTAAAACAAATGACTCTGCCTGCACCCTCCACTCATTTGGCTTCACTGTATTCCATCCTTCCAGCTCTACCATCTTCATCATTCCCACTGACTCTACCTCGGTTTGCAGATCTTCTACCTCCAGCTTGGTCCTCCATTGCCACGGTATCACCATGGTTGTCCAGCCGTCTGGCTCCAACCATCTTGGTATCCAGCCTTTTTGATTCTTCCTTGGTCTTCTGTCTGGTATGCAGAGCCTGAGTTTCTACATTGCTTCTCCATTCCTTTGGTTCCATCCATTCATCCCACTATGCCATTTCTGTATGTTTGTGTATTGGTCTGTCCCTCTGTCAGATTCACTGTAGTCTTTTCCACCCACCATCACTGGCTGTTGTGATGTTGCATTTAGGCATCAGAAACTGCCATTTAGAAAGGGAGGTTCTGTCATGTTCTGATCCTGCTCTAGGACTGTTATGTTGATTCATTTTGTTTAAATGTTGGAGTTTATACTTGTGTTTATTTCCTGTTTTCTGAAGTGCCTATATATGTTTTATTGTGTTCTCATATGTTTAATCAGTTGCCCATTATGCTCACCCGTGTTTGGTGAATTCAATTTTATTTCTATGTATTTACACTATTTTTTATAGTATAAGCTATTGCATTTTGTTTTGGTTTCAATTGCTTGTGCTTTGAATAATCTTCTATGTATTGGGTTACTTAAAGGACTGTTTACCAAGCCTTTGCTACCCTTGCTTTCCTGGATGTTACAATATCCTTGAGTAAAGTACTTAAGCAGTGCCAGATGCAGGTTTTGTGTATCTGAAACTGTGTATTTTATAAATTAAGTTCAAATGGAAAATGTCTGGGGATAAAACATAAGGAGTATTGCTACAGTTATAGAATATATAGTATTGTACAATATTTTATGCAAATATAAATGTACAATACTATATATTCTATAACTGTAGTTTATATATAGCTCAATTAAAAAAATATTTGGATTAGACTAAAATAAATTACATATTTTACCAAAAAAATTATTATTATTAATAATAATAATAATAATACATTTTATTTGAAGCACCTTTCACAAAATTCAAGATCACTTTACAACAAGTTTGAAATAATAAATCGACAATAGACAACAGTACAAATAGAAATGTGCAGTTACAAAGAATAAACCTTCTTAAACAGGTGATTTTTAAGTCTGGGTTTAAACAGAGGGAAAGAGTTGTATGGTCCACGCACACGGTCCAAGGAAGGTATCCGATGCTGGCTGAAGGTTTCCGGCGTGTTTGGTCTTTTCACCGCATAGAGTTATTCAATTTATGTTAAACTCAAATCTGACTCCATTTTATTATCAAATCTTACTCCATTTTAGTATGACCTCAAATTTAGATTGAAAGGCAACTTGGTTGCTTGACCATTTCTAATCATTATTATTCTGAGATTTGATTATTCTATTTATTTTCTCATATTATTGTAATTGTTCATTCGGGTGCTCATGTCACTCAAAGATATATCACTTTGGCATTAGCATATCTTACAGTGACATTCTCGTCAGTCTTGGTTATTAGACAGAGGTAATTGGCTAATACTTTAGACGGCCGCTCCTATTCTTGCTCATTCTAAAAGTACTTTTAGTTATCCCCCATAGATTTGTACACACTTGAATAAAGCAACATTATTTCTAGTCGGAGGTCATGACCACTACTATTGGTATAAGTTGACTAAAATTACTTTCCCTGATAGTAGTTTTGTTATGGTCATGCCATGGTTTCCCACGTACACTTAGCTAGAGTAATATTACAATAAACAGAGGTTAGGCTCAACCTATTTAGGTTGGTCAAACAACATCCAGTTGACCTAAACGGAAATTCCCTATAAGCCCTTACAACAAGGATAGGCAACTTCGGTCCTGGAGAGCCACTGTCCTGCAAAGTTTAGCTCCTAATTAAACACACCTGAACAAGGCAATCAGTATTTCGGGATTACTAGATAGATACAGGCATGTGAGTTTTTATGAGGGCTGAAGCTAAATTTTGCAGGACAGTGGCCCTCAAGGACCAGGGTTGCCTATCCCTGCCTTACAATCTAAGTACTCTTGAAACTGATATCAAGTGTTAGCCGGATCTCTGAAGATACAGTTGGTGTGCACTATGCTCCATTTCAATGGAATTTTAGTCTGTTACTAACCTGACACAGGAAATTTGGTTACAAGGATGTAGCGTAATCTACTAGAGCCAATAATTACAGAGTAAAACGGAATAGAATCAAATATAACAATTTATTTACAGTCAGGTAAATATAAAATATTCCAATTACATTCCAATTATATCAAATTAATACATCAATACATCAAATTCTCAAAGATGTATTTAAGAGTAAGATGCATACCTGTGTCTTAGGACCTGTATTATCTTTTAGTCTACTTTTGTAAGATTGAGACCATTGTACCAGTCGCCCTGAGACATTTCAAATGACACCAAACATGACTGTAAATATCACTTGCATTAATGTAGAACATTATATTATAGACCATTCTGAGTGAAACCAAGTGGAGGAAGGATGGGTAAGGAAGGGGATATGAAGGAACTGATAACATATTTGATAGAGGCGTTTCCCGCACTTTCTCTTAGTGAAATGTGGGAACAGATGACTATATGTTAATGCACTGTGTGGCTTTTGAAGATCCAAGTGTCTGAGGTTCTTTAATTCTTACAGAGTCAATGTTACAGATGTCAGATTACAGTAATCAATACAGGAACTGACTAGACTATGACAAGGATAGAGGTAGAATGTAACTGAGAAAAGGGACAAAGACGATTAATGTTACAAAGATGGAAAGATGTTACATTATTAATATTTGGTTGAAATGATAATAAATTGCAGAGGATGACACCCAAAATCTTAACCTGAGGGGAGGGGAAAACCAAGGAGTCAACAGAAAAAACTGTCAACTTTAGAAAGTGTAGTTTTGGTGCCATTAAAAAGGATTTCGGTTTTGTCACAATTAAGTTTTAAGAAGTTTAAAGTGAACAAGGATTTTATTTCAGATAAACAGTTGAAAATATTGGAGAGGGGGAGTGTGGAATTGGGTCCACAGGAAAGGTAGAGTTGAGTGTTTTCCCGCGAAACTGTGGAAATGAATATTGTATTTGCGAAAAATATTACCAAGTGGAAGGAGATAAATAATGAAAAGAAAGCACCCAGGACAAAGCCCTGGGGAACACCTGTGGTGACTGTGGCAGACTTAGATCTGAATGTTTGCGGCCTGAAAGATATGAGTGAAACCGGCAGAGAGGGGTGTGAGTGATGTCAATGGAAGATAATCTGTTGAGAAGGATGAAGTGAGAGTTAGTATCGAAGGCTGCACTTAAATAAAGGAGAATAAGGATGGTGATAGAACCAGAGTCGGCAGCCATAAGCAGATTATTGGTGATTTTGATAAGAGCAGTTTCTGAACTATGGTGGGGACGGAAGCGAGATTGGAATTGTTTGTAGAGGTTATTTAGAGATATATGAGTGAAGTTGAGTAGCAACTATTTTATTTTTTTAAATTTTGGAAATGAAGGGAAGATTAGAGATTGGGCAATGGTTATTATAATTGTTGGGTTCTAGACCCGTTTTTTTTTTTTAGAATTGGAGTGACAACTGCAGTTTTGAAATGTAGAAGAACAATTCCAGTAGTGAGTGAGGAGTGGAAGATAGCAGATATAAGGGAAAGTAGAGAGGACAGGCAGGATTTGACTAAAACTGTGGGGAGGGGATCAAGCTGGCATGTGGAGGGTGTGTGTGTAGCCAATTATGGCAAACTTAGTACAGATATAGAACATTATTTTATCAACACAGTTTCACTGATGATTCATTATTAACCCAAAACCCAGGGTAGAGCGGCTGAGTGAATGTGGTCTGGACTGTGTGGATGAGGCTCATTGTGTCAGAGACGCTGTAGAAGGACAGAGTTCCTGCACTGTGATCCACATACACTCCTATTCTCCTGCTGATGGGAATCACAGGGAGAACAGTCTCTATTTTATTGTGTCTGAAAGAGTATACGGAGGGAGAGCAGAACAAAATCCATGACTGGTCATTAAATCCAAACAAACACTCAACATCTCCTTTCCTGCTGATGCTCTTATATGACACTGATATACGCACACCATTATTTCCACTCCACTCAATCTCCCAGTAACAGCGTCCGGACACACTTTCTCTACACAACAGCTGAGGATACACATCAAATCTGTCTGGATGATCAGGATATGACTGGACTGTTTTAGTCGCAGCAATCACTCTGTTGTTCTCAGACAGATGAAGGTATTTATTCACAGTGTTTGGATCCAGAGTGAGCTGATGAGAATCTGATGGAGATAAAACACACCATAATCAGGATGTATGGATCTGTTTGATTATTTAATGTAGCTAAACTGTACAGGAAGAACATGAAAACACTCTCTTGTTTTCTTACTGACTTACATCGTAGAAAGTCGTTCCTTTTCCAGAGAACAATGTAGGTGAATGTGACTGTGGAAATCAACAGACATGAACAGTGTGATTATTTAATATGATGTTCTCCATGATATGAGATGATGATGGACAGATGAATCTCCAGGACTTTACCTCTGTCTGAGATCTTCTTGATCTTCTCTTTGCATAAATCCTCAAGTTTGTCTCTCAGCTGATGGACAGATTCTCTCAGACCATCAGAAGAGAAGAGAGAAATGTAGGGGTCATCATTTACATTTGTAGATTCAGGAGGTGCTGAGAAAGTCTTGGAACTCTACAGAAAACAGAAATTAAAACTCATCAGCTCCACACTTTATCCAATAACCTTCAGGATCATCAGATTTGTCTGGCTCGTGTTGACTTGACTGATCTTTAGTAACTCAATATTCATTATTGGTTAATAAAACTTCAGCTAAAAACATAAATCTCCATCTAACAGGTCAAGCACATCAATGGAGTCTCATTGTAGGGATCAGTATAATTGCTCAGAAAATGCAGCTCAAAGACTACGATTATAGTAGTCAACATTTGAAGTGGATCAAAACCTTTCATCAAAGTTGTCCTTAAACCTAAAACCAAAATGTGTTCTTGTTTTAGGACCACTTTGATTAACCTTTTTCTTATCCACTTCATATGTTGACTACTGTAGATTGACTGTCATTTATAACTTCAACTCAGGTTTATTTTGGTTTCGATACACTGAAGCACTGATAATATACTGTACATACTTAATTCTTGTTTGTGGTCTTTATGATCATCATTTATGATCATCTTTATGATCATCATTTATGATTACTTGCCATTAAAATTGTTACAGTTTTATCAGGTTTCAAGATCACCTGATTCAATTTTGATTGACTTTACTCAGAATCGGTACTATCGAGTTGCTAAAATGAAACGTTTTGAACTGCTAGTGGTGTTTGACAGCTAAATGTATCTTCAAGATAAAAGAGCTCAGAGAAATGATTCCTAAGAGATCTCCACAAATGAAAGCCATTTGTAAGCACCGTCTCTTTCAAAAGAAGCTGATAAGATGAGAGTCTGACTGATGATTATATAATAAGACTCTGTGAGTCTCTGTCACAGCAGAATCTCACTCATGTCTACTATGATCCTGTTCTTCTAGATGTGTGTTACCTGCAGGAACTGGATGTGATCCTGTGTGTGTGAAAGCTGCTCCAGCTCAGCGTCTCTCCTCCTCAGATCATTGATCTCCTGCTCCAGTCGTTCCAGTCGTTCTTCAGCTCGACTCACTGCAGTCTTTTCCTGATCTCTGATCAGTCGTATCAGCTCAGAATGGCCTCTCATACCAGAGCGGATGAGCTCAGTGAAGATCTTCTCACTGTCCTCCACTGCTGTCTGTGCAGAGCGCTGTTAGGACACACAGTGATTCAGCTTCAGTGAGTCTGAACTGAGACGGAGACAAACTTCTCTTCTTCTCCAGACTCACCTTATGAGACTCCACAGTCTCTCTCAGCTGCTGGAGATCTTTCTCTCTCTGCTGGATTCTCTGCTGGAGCGTCTTCTGTGTCTCCTTCAGCTGGTTCTGGAGGACAAATAGAAAATTGTAAATGTCTCAAAAGTGTCTCTGTAAATGTATCAAAGTCCAGGAAGGCTAAAAATAAGTATTAAAATGTCAGTTTGATTGTCCACCGGTTCCCGCCTCCTTCTTCCCGATGATTATGGAGATTTTATTATTACAAAGGTTAAAGAAAACAGTCTGACACCATAGTATAATGAGCACACTCGCACCTTAAAGACAGCAGCCTGAAAAATAGATCGCAGCTGTAGGAAAACAAAACTTGAGGTATTTCGTATTGCTTGGTGGGAAAGTAACCTATCCTACAGAAAAGCATTAAAAACGGCTAAATCCGATTACTTTTCTTCTCTTTTTGAAGAAAACAAACATAACCCCAGGTATTTATTGAATACAGTGGCTAAATTAACTGCCATCAGCTACAGTATCACATCAGACAGTGCACTATAGGCCCCCTGAGGAACAGTTCCACTCATTCTCTACTATAGGAGAGGAAGAATTGTATAAACTTGTTAAATCATCTAAACCAACAACATGTATGTTAGACCCTATACCATCTAAGCTCCTAAAAGAGGTGCTTCCAGAAGTCATAGATCCTCTTCAGACTATTATTAAGTCCTCATTTTCATTAGGATATGTCCCCAAAACCTTTAAACTGGCTGTCATTAATCTCTCATCAAAAAACCACGACTTGAACCCAAAGAACTAGTTAATAGACTAACTAGTTATAGACCAATCTCGAATCTCCCTTTTCTGTCCAAGATACTAGAAAAGGTGGTATCCTCACAATTATATTCCTTCTTAGAGAAAAGTGGTATATGTGAGGATTTCCAGTCAGGATTTAGACCGTATCATAGTACTGATACTGCTCTCCTTAGAGTTACAAATGATCTGCTCTTATCATCTGATCGTGGGTGTATCTCTCTATTAGTTTTATTGGATCTTAGTGCTGCGTTTGACACAATTGACCACAGCATTATTTTGCATAGACTAGAACACTTTGTTGGCATTAATGGAAGTGCATTAGCATGGTTTAAAATCATATTTATATGACCGCCGTCAATTCGTAGCAGTGAATGAAGATGTATCATATCGATCACAAGTGCAGTATGGAGTACCTCAAGGCTCAGTACTAGGGCCGCTACTCTTCACGCTTTATATGTTACCCTTGGGAGATATCATCAGGAAACATGGTGTTAGCTTTTACTGTTATGCTGATAATGCTCTATATTTCTTTTTGGCCCGGGTGAAACACAACAATTTGAGAAACTAATGGAATGCATAGTCGATATAAAAAACTGGATGACAAGTAATTTCTTACTGCTGTAGGTGATAATTATAGGACCTAAAAACTCTGCATGTAATAACCTAGAACACCGTCTAAGACTTGATGGCTGCTCTATCAATTCTTCATCATCATTGCATAAAAAAATCGCTAATGTGAACACTGTCATCGGACCCTGATGCATACTGGGGTACCGAACCCGAGACTACCTGGAGAAAGTGGTCTGAGTTCGGTTGCTCCCGAACTGTGGTGTGGTTCACGTGAATGTACAAGCAACACGGACTAGGGTGCGCACTTGTTCAGGAAGTAAAGTATCCCACGAATGCATAACACTGTCGATATCATTGTTTCCTCAACACACGAGAACCATGAGCGGCAGGGGTACGTTGATATGTGCTGGATATGTGCTGAATTACACCATGCAATGAACATAAACGCAGTTGTCGTTCACTATGCTGTGCATAATAGCACCAAAATAACAAAAAATTACAACTATGCTCAGTCACGTTGTGTTCTCCATGCGTTTTCTGTGTGCATTTGCGATGATGTAAGGTGACTGCAAACACACCTGGGTTCCAACTTAGTGTGAAAGCAGACCAACGCTGTGGGCAGCGCCTGGAACAATCGTGCTCGGGCTCAGACTGCAGCAAACGAGCCCAGTGTATATGCCCCCTTAGCAAGTTGAAGGCAGCTGGGTGACTGAAAACTACACTTTTGTACGAGTGAGTATGTGGCAACCAACTTAAAGATATAGTTCATTCTGTGATTTGTGTTTTAACAGAAGTTCCAAATGTAGGCTTTGGAGGAGCCTATTCATTCAGGCCTGTCAATTATCATTACAAGCCTATATAAGCAGCAGTCACTGGACTCTCCCAGCATACTGCCCTGTCCCAGTGCTCCTTCCTACTCTACAGCGTACAGTAAATTGTAGACATCCAAATGCACTGTTAAACAGTGGCCAATTGGTCCCTGCATATCGTTCCCACCCACACTATCCTAGATCTAGTTCCTACTGGTTGAATTAGCCTACTGTTGTTTTTCAAATTACATTTTCAACACTGAATCATTAGGGACTTTGAGTGGCGGCTGCTGGTGGAATGGTGATGGCACCTCAGGTAGCACTGAGACTAGAGATGATGTGCAGCGAACAAGATAAGTATTGCTAAACATCCTCCTCATATTTCATCATTTGTGATGTGATCTGGGAAAACCCGTCAAATGTTGTGCTGGGACGTATTCCGGATTTTTTTTTTTTATTATTCTATAACATCTTGTCTGTCATCTCTGAAAATATTTTGGAAAAAAAATCACATTTAGAGCAGTAAATAGCAATTTATGTGTAATGATGCAGTATTATACTTATGACAGACACTTCTTGTTGAGGAAAAAATGAAACCTGTCTCACTTTAAACCTGTTTTACTCAAAATTCCATACCTGAAAATCATAGCTATCGGCCAAAATCCTATAGCCACAAACTTTGTTAAGTTCAAGAAAAAAATAAATTTTTGGGAAGGGCTTGAACATAGCTTTCTTATGGTACCAAAACTTTTGATCACATCACATTTGTACTTAAATGACTGAATGCACGTTGTGTCATCTTGTTTATGGTTGATAAGTGATTTTCACGTTCTCTTGTAACATCTTATTTCCGGTTCTGGAGGAGCCTAATCATTCTCCATTGAGAACAGCAAGCCAAGATTGTTTAACATTAACCATCAGAACTGGATGGACAGGCGAACTCGTGAATTAGAAATACAGCCTAAATGTTACGTTCACTTGAAATTGGAATCACATTAAAAAAACTGTGCTAGACTAAAATTGAAACTAAATCCTGATAAATTAGGTAAACTCCGCAGAAGTGAAATTAAAAGACCTACACACATTATATCAAGTCTTTGGGATTATTTGGGGATTCCTTACATAAAAGTGAAACTGATACATATGGAGCTTCACACTGACCGTGTTTCTGCTGTGTAGCTTGTATTTTGACTAATAAAAGTATTAATACAATGAACTGGTGACTAGATCACTACATTATTTTATGTTGTTCAATCAAAGTCTATTGTGTGAAACTCGTTTTGCAGCAGCTGCTAACTTCTGCTGTCATATGCAGTGTGAATGCTGTAAGCTTGTAATTATTTTGAAACGAGTGTCAGCAATATTTCATCAGTGTTTAGTTTTAAATACCTGATTCTCTGTCCTCTGTTCTCCAACTGATACAATGTCGTGGTTTTTATGTTCATCCATACACAGCATACATATACATTTCTGATCAGTGCGACAGAAGATCTCAAGAAGCTTCTCATGTTTCTGGCAGATCATCTCCTGCAGTTGTCCAGTGGCTTCAATCAAACTGTGTCTCTTTCCTTTAAACCAACTCTCGTGTTGTTCAAGGTGAGTCTGACAGTAAGAGTTCACACACATCAGACAGGACTTGACGGCTTTGTATTTTTTTCCAGTACAGACATCACACTTCTTATCTCCAGCTCCAGTGTAACGGTCAGCAGGAAGTTTGGTCTTCTTCAGTTTCTTCACCACTTCAGCCAGCATGGTGTTCGTAGCTAAAGCAGGTCTTGGACTGAAGATCTGTTTGCACTGAGGGCAGCTGTAGACGCTCTTCTCATCTTCTTCATCCCAGCAGTCTGTAATACAGCTCTTACAGTAACTGTGTCCACAGGAAGTGGTCACTGGATCCTTCAGCAGATCCAGACACACCGGACACTTAAATTCATCCTGAAAAACTGTTGCTGCGTCCATCTTTCTGCTTGAATAAACACACAACAGCAAACTAAACTTTCAGTTTCTGAACTGATATGTTTCCTGGTTCTGTTTTTGAGTGACGTGTGTAAAGCTCCTTTAGAGTTTAGTTTTGACTCACCTGAATCTTAAGCAGTGATAGTGATAGTGATAGTGGTGTATAAGCCAAGTATGATAACCCATACTTGTAATTTGTCCTCTTAGTTTAACCCATCCAAGTGAACACAGATAGTAATGAGCAGTAAACACACACACACACACGTATGTTTTTGTGTAAAGTGTGTTCATCCCATAGGTGTAATGGTTTTATTCTGTAGAAACTGTATATTCTATGGCCCTTCACCAACCCTACACCTAACCCTAACCCTCACAGGAAACTTTCTGCATTTTTACTTTCTCAAAAAAACTCATTCTGTATGATTTATAAGTGTTTTGAAAAATGGGGACATGGGTTATGTCCTCATAAGTCACCCTCTCCTTGTAATACCTATGTCATACCCATGACATTATACAGAGTTGTGTCCTGATATGACACAAAAACAAGAGCACACACACACACTAATGCACTAACACACAGACACACTCACACACACACACACACACACACACACTAATGCACTAACACACACACACACACAAACACAAACACACACGTCAAGTTACCTTTATTCATAAAGCACTTCATACAATACTGATTTTGTCAAAGCAGCGTCACAGTCTCAATAGGAACAGAGTTTGTCAATAATACAAAGGGCAATAACTTTTGTCATTTTTCCAGATATTTCATTCAAAAATAATCTTTAAAGTTGCCCAATTGAAGTCCTTAACAATGCCTAATACTAATGAAGGAAAATAAATTAAATGCACACCATTGATTCACCACAACTAAATATTGATACACACAAAATGTAATACTTTAAAAAAAAAAAATATTTCACCAGGAACATACAAAATTTTACACTTGACTTTCTCACCTACACACATTGGCTGGCTCATTACATATTATATTATATATATGTAAAGTGGTCCAAAATACTAGATCAGACTGACATCCTTCATCTAAACTAATTAAATCATGCACAAACAGATTTTGATGACTGCAATAGTCTAAAGATAAATGCACTGCCTTTGGGGAATAATGCACATGGCAAAGTTTAAATGTCCTAATAAAGACAAAAGGTCTCACTTAGATATATGTTTTCTGATTAGAAAGATGACAAAATTTGCTCAATGTGGTTAAGCTTGACTTTGGGCAAAGAGGCTTTCATGAAGGACCTGTATCTTCTTTCCTGAAAAGGGAAAATTGATACTTGAGAATAAATCTTTTAGCTGAGATATGTAGTGAGGAGAATTGAGAAAATCAAAGACTAAAAAATCAGCTCATAAATGAAGGATGAAGGGGAGTTTGTATTTACAGTTTTTTTCAGTCGCTAACAAGCATTTGTCCAAGCAGTTGTCACATTTTCAAAACTCTAAACACAATTAGCACAGCATCTATCTATTGTGGCCATACCATTCACACATTTCATGTCGTTTTCACACAATATGGAGTCACTGAACACATTTCCACAATGCTTACATATTCTGAACAGACAAGCTATACCTCCCAACAAAATTATGGATCGTTTTTGTAGTATTTACAAATGTTAACACACAACATCCCACAATAGCAAAAACAATGTTCCAAACCTTAGATACAGTATAAAAACCTCTGCTTCTGCAATGATATCAGTTCAAAAACAATATATCTTAGCTGATTTATGTTGTGTAAATTGGGCCAACCACAACTGATTCCAATCTGGCTTAGACTCAATGGCAGGACTTATTTTTTAGACAATAAACTTATACAATAAAAGGAGGACTTTGAAGAGTGATGTTTTTGGAAACAGAAACAGAAAAAGAGAAACACTGTAATTTATGGACGAGGAAGAGTAAGAGCAAGGGGCCCAGGGAGAAGAGCAGGAGCAGTGAGAGGAGCAAGAGCAGTGAGAGATGCAGTGAGAGGAGCAGTGAGAGGAGCAGGAGCAGTGAGAGGAGCAAGAGCAGTGAGAGATGCAGTGAGAGGAGCATGAGCAGTGAGAGATGCAGTGAGAGGAGCAGGAGCAGAGAGAGATGCAGTGAGAGATGCAAGAGCAGTGAGAGATGCAGTGAGAGGAGCATGAGCAGTGAGAGATGCAGTGAGAGGAGCATGAGCAGTGAGAGATGCAGTGAGAGGAGCATGAGCAGTGAGAGATGCAGTGAGAGGAGCAGGAGCAGTCATAGATGCAGTGAGAGGAGCAGGAGCAGTGACAGATGCAGTGAGAGGAGCAGGAGCAGTGATAGATGCAGTGAGAGGAGCAGGAGAACTGAGAGGAGCAGGAGCAGTGAGAGGAGCAGTGAGAGGAGCAGGAGCAGTGAGAGGAGCAGGAGAAGTGATAGATGCAGTGAGAGGAGCAGGAGCAGTGAGAGGAGCAGGAGCAGTGATAGATGCAGTGAGAGGAGCAGGAGAACTGAGAGGAGCAGGAGCAGTGAGAGGAGCAGTGAGAGGAGCAGGAGCAGTGCGAGGAGCAGTGAGAGGAGCAGGAGAAGTGAGAGGAGCAGGAGCAGTGAGAGGAGCAGGAGAAGTGAGAGGAGCAGGAGCAGTGAGAGGAGCAGGAGAAGTGAGAGGAGCAGTGAGAGGAGCAGGAGCAGTGAGAGGAGCAGGAGAAGTGAGAGGAGCAGTGAGAGGAGCAGGAGCAGTGAGAGGAGCAGGAGAAGTGATAGATGCAGTGAGAGGAGCAGGAGCAGTGAGAGGAGCAGGAGCAGTGATAGATGCAGTGAGAGGAGCAGGAGAACTGAGAGGAGCAGGAGCAGTGAGAGGAGCAGTGAGAGGAGCAGGAGCAGTGAGAGGAGCAGGAGAAGTGATAGATGCAGTGAGAGGAGCAGGAGCAGTGAGAGGAGCAGGAGCAGTGATAGATGCAGTGAGAGGAGCAGGAGAACTGAGAGGAGCAGGAGCAGTGAGAGGAGCAGTGAGAGGAGCAGGAGCAGTGCGAGGAGCAGTGAGAGGAGCAGGAGCAGTGAGAGGAGCAGGAGAAGTGAGAGGAGCAGGAGCAGTGAGAGGAGCAGTGAGAGGAGCAGTGAGAGGAGCAGGAGCAGTGAGAGGAGCAGTGAGAGGAGCAGTGAGAGGAGCAGGAGAAGTGAGAGGAGCAGGAGCAGTGAGAGGAGCAGTGAGAGGAGCAAGAGCAGTGAGAGGAGCAGTGAGAGGAGCAGTGAGAGGAGCAGGAGCAGTGAGAGGAGCAGGAGCAGTGAGAGGAGCAGTGAGAGGAGCAGGAACAGTGAGAGGAGCAGTGAGAGGAGCAGGAGCAGTGAGAGGAGCAGTGAGAGGAGCAGGAACAGTGAGAGGAGCAGGAGCAGTGAGAGGAGCAGTGAGAGGAGCAGGAACAGTGAGAGGAGCAGTGAGAGGAGCAGGAGCAGTGAGAGATTGTTTTTATTTTCACCCCCCCCCCCCCCTTTTTTATCTGGGCTTTTTGATGTTGTTGTTTTATGTTCAGAATGCTCTTATGTGTTTCATTGATATTTTGTTCACTGTAAGCAATACTGTCGAGCCTGTTCTGTTCTATCATACCGTGTTTCTACTGTACTGCCTGCTGCAGTAAACAGTAAAGGGAAAAATAGCTTTTTACTGGAATGCTTTTGAATGTGAACATTACTGTACATTTGGACATACAGTTCCAAACCAATAAATTTAGTGTAAAACAGTGAATTGCATGTTTTGCATGCAAATACATGTAAAACTGAAACATAAAAGTCAATGCAGTTTAAGTAATGTCAACAATAGCCAGTATTTTGAAACCTGGTGTACTTTGATTGACTGTATGTACCTTGTGAGGTGAAAACAAGTGTTATTCTTTGACAGAATAATTTGATTTTGAGTCAGATTTCCAGTGTTTTGGTAAAGTTGGTGTGTGCAGATAAAGATGTGTTCTATTTTGAAATGAAGATTTAGTATATATTTAACAAAATGTGTTTTTGAGAAGAAAATTATCCATTTGGCCAATTGTGTTTTGTAGGTGTGAGTCTGTGTTAAGAGTTTAGAAAAAGTATCTGAAGTATGGTTAAGCACTTGTTAGCGATTGAAAAAAACTGTATTCAGAAAGATCCAGCAAAGTACTTTGGAGAGAGAATTTAATATTTTTGAACTGCTAAAACAACTGAAAGTGAGACACGCAGCAAAATACAATTTTGACTTCCATCTGATTCCAAAGAGATGCTGCTGAGAGAGTTTGGACCCTAACCATAAGCTCCTAAAAGAGGTGCTTCCAGAAGTCACAGATCTTCTTCTGACTATTTTAAATTTGTCATTGTCATTAGGATATGTCCAGAACCTGTTATTAGGCTTATGTTATTATTACTCTCATTAAAAAATACAACTTGACTCAAAAGAGTCCCTAGAAAAGGTAGTATCCTTACTACTATAGAAGAAAATTATATCTATTTTGCTTCCCAGTCAGGATTTAGAGCGTATCATAGTTCTGAAACTGTTCTTAGAATTACAAATGATGTGCACTGATACAAATGATGTGATGTGCACAGGACACTATAGTTCATTTGTGTAAGTGAGGACAGCAAAATAAAGTGAACTGTGACATTATACTCAAAAAATTCATCATACAGTGGACTACCAGTAAAATTTTGGATCAAACACTTAGACACTTAGACACTTTGACCTTATCTGGTTTTGCTCAGTCAATTTTTTCTTTAATTGCTAATGCAAACTTTTAACAACACAGGCTAAGCTAAATTAAGCATTGCTTGGTAATTGTTTGACCTAAATTGGTATTATCTACTTGTGTACTTAAATTTAACAGCTTAAATTTCACCTTTCTAATCTGACATTATCATGATGATTTTGTTTTTGTCATATATAACTCTAGTGAATAAACTGTGATGTAATGTGAGAAATGTTGAAGGTGTCTGAATAAATTTAGCCTATTTATTAAAAAAATTTAACTCTAAGATAAAGAAATACCCATTTCCAGCAGGAACCATCATGGTATTATCATCTGATCTGTAGTATTGTGCTGGACACCGGTACCTTGTGTAAAGGGCGTGTGCTTGTCTCCAGCTGCTCTCTGATTGGCTGGTGACTCGTGGCCCCGCCCCAGCTGGAGTCTGAGAGTGTCAACAGAGCTGCTGAATCTCACACACGCTCAGTGACTCTGAGAGGAATAACAGGAGGAGTATCTGGAGCACTGAGGAATATTCGAGTTTGTTTTGATCCGTCATGAGTTCATAAACCATCATCCAGACATCAGGAATAATGATGAAACTCTCAGCGCTGCTGCTGCTCATCACAGTCTCAGGTGAGTCTCTGCTTTTACTCTTTCTCTCCTCAGACCTCCTTCATCTCTGTCAGCAGTGATGCTTTGTTGTTTGACTGATTTTGGTTTATTGATGTTTTGGTAAATATCGGTATAATAGTTTACAACTAACAACACAGTCCATTTCATTGATTCAGTCTCTGATAATGTGAATATTGCTGCTTGAGTCTTGTATTATTAACAGAGTCATTCATTAAGACTTTAAAGAGTTCAATTAGCTGTCATTAGTTAATACAATCCAGATATTTTATGCAATGTGTGTTGTCTGTCGTTCTCCTTTAAAATATTGAGTGATATGTATATCCAGAACAATCTATAATTACTTCCATTGTTGATTATTTCCCTTTATTGCTTTTCATTGATTGGTTGGTGCACCACCGATTTATATGCAATTTCTTTATAATTTCAATATTGTGTTTGAATCCAGAATGATTCAGACGATTCAGAGTCACTGCAGGAGCTTCTGCTGAAGTTCATGTTCATGAGAGTGAGACAGACAGACCTGAAGCAGACATTGACCCTGACCTTTGACCTGACCCTCATTTTCATAAGACTGGGCCTTTAGGGTCGGGGTCAGACTGGGTGGGGGTTTGATTGAGATCTCATTATAAGGGCCAGTAATCCTGCTCAGCAGCTGCTGAACACACACACACACACACACACACACAGGCCGCACAGGGTCACGGGGTTAATCCAAAAGATCTACACCGTCTGTGGTCAAACCTTGTGTGTGTGTGTGTGTGTGTGTGTGTGTGTTAGCGTGTGTGTCTGGAACACACACACACGTGAGCAGCGACGGATTCATTTTCCTAATTAGCACCAGAATCTATTCAGCACTGTGGGAACCAGATCAGTTTCATGAATATGATAATTTGTTAGTGAAGACACACACACTCTCTCTCACACACACACACACACACTCTCTCTCTCTCTCTCTCTCTGACACAAACATAATATGAAGTGTGCATATGATAGAATATCAGTCACACAAACAGCAGTACTCATAGTTTTGATGTCTCACTTTCATTAATGAGTGTTAATTGAGACAGACGAGCCGCTGTAAGTCTCATTAGATGCTGGATTCTCCCGCTGAGAGTCTGAAAGCGTGAAGAATCAGGACAGACTCTGAGTTCAGACGACTCTATCAGACTCAACACATTCGTTCACTCCATCCTCATCCCGACAATAAACTCTCAAAACACACAGAATAAAGTCTGGGAATCACATCATGATCCTAATGTGACTCTCACTGCTGGATGAAAGTTTGGAATAATTCAGATTATTTAGCCTGATGTTTCTGAAAGATACTGTAAATACTGTAAAAATTGTTAAATATTATTCTAATGTAAAACAGCTGTTTTCTGTGTGAATCTGTGTTAAAGTGTAATTTATTTCTGTAATGTGCAGCTGTATTTTCAGCATCATTCCTCCAGTCTTCAGGTTCATTTCTGATTATTAACAATGATGAAAACAGTTGTGCTGCTCTACATTTGATATATTTTATTTTATTAAGTGTCTATTTTGTCACTTTTGATCAATTTAATGCATCCTAGATGAATAAAAGTGTTAATTCATTTTTTTTAAATCATACTTAGCCTAAACTTGTGAATTGTTGCATATTTATGAAAACAGCTTTAATATGATAAATGCAATTATAATGCATGAAGATATTAAGATGATATAAACATTAACATCATGATATTTTCTATAAAAAAGCTGTGAAATAATTTGAAAAGTAATGTACAAATAAATTTGATCTTACTTAAATCAATACCATATTCATACATTATGATATTTGCACAGTAATACCAATATTATATATATTGGTAATGCAAGTATTAACAATTTTACACATTCAAAAAGCATAAAAGTGGTACTGTTGATGCTTGATGGTGTGTTCTAGTGATCAGTGTTATTGGATTGAGTGGATCTGTGATGTTTCACTAATAGATTCGACACAGTTGACTACAGCCTGTGATGCAGTTTTCCTCATAAATGAGTGTGGTTCTGTCGTCGGGTCACATGGTCACACAGACGGATATTTGACATTCAGATGTGTTCGTCTGAGCAGCAGATGCCACAGAGACGGCATTAATGTGTTCTTGACGTGTTTATTGGCCGCTGAAGTTCACGGCCACTCCAGAGACAATGAAGAAATTGGGAGGAGGAGCGGCGGATTCTCTCATGACCTTTAGGATCTGAGGTCACAGTGTGTTGGTAGGGGGCAGGGGGGGGGGTCTCATTCAGCCTGTCTCATTCAAACACTAAAGCATTCAAAATTAGTCTCTGGAGCTTGAGTTCATGTAGCAAGCATCACTGAAACTGATCCAGCACAGTTCTGGGCCTAACCATAATACACTTACTGCATAGTGCACACTCTATAGTGTTCAACAGCAATGTGCTGGTTAATTCAGCTCTCAAATCAGACTTTTCATGGTTTTATTAAAGTTTGCATTAAAGTGCCTTAAACTTTAAGTCTGTAAATATATTTATATTTATTTAGATATGTATATTTAAATAAATGTAATTTCTTAATTAAATATATTTACTATAAGTAATTGTATTATTTAATTATTTATTATATTTATTATAATTAATGAATTAATATTTCTTTATATATAAATAAATATACATCTATTAATTATATCTATTATGATTTATTATAATTTATTATATTTATGTTTATTATAATTACATTTATAGTTGTATTGTATTTATATTTTTAGATAACGTTATGATAAAAGTTGATGATTTAAGATTATCGATATAGTTATTGTTATAGTTCTTGTCTGTGTGAATGTTAATATAGTTATAGTTATTGTATTTATATTTGTAGATATCGTAATGATCAAAGTGTGTTGCATTGTGGGATACCGTACATTCACTAAAGTATTGTTATGATTGTAGTAGGGCTGCACGATTATGACAAAAATCATAATTTTTGTTTATTTTCTTGAACTTTTAATTGCGATTATTATTTAAGATTATCACAATTTACATTGAATGATCTTTATAACATTGTTTGTATTTTTATATAAAAATAAACAAACTGAGAAACTTTAAGTGCTTTACTATAGTATTAAGCCTCAAACGTCAACTATACATCGGATTGGTTTCTTCTTTAAATTATATAAAAAAAGATGAATGGTATTATAATGTTATACTTAAACTAAAACAATTGAAAAACCTTTAAGATAACATGTAGAAAGAAAAAAATTTTAAGCGTGCAGAATAGCATAAGTGGACTTTCAACAATTCATTGCGACTTTGACCGATTACGTAAATGTTGTGTCCGTAATTGTAATCGAGATACGAAACTTGATTAATTGTGCAGTCCTAGATTGTAGTTATCATTATAGTTATCATCTGTTCGTTTGGATGTTAATATAGTTATAGTAATCTTCATATTTATAATTATACTAATCACTATGATTATAGTTATTGTTATAGTTATCATCTGTTGGTGTTGACGGATGCTAATAATTATTGTTGTTATAATTGTAATTATTGTTGTTATGATTATAGTTATAGTTTTTGTTATAGTTATCGTATGTTTGTGTGGACACAAATATAGTTATATAGTTATCATTATAGTTATTGTTTTAGTTATTGTTATTAGTTATCTTTATAGTTATAGTTAGCATTCTCTGGATTGTCTATTAAGTCCCATGATTCCAGGCAGAAGCTGCTCTCGGGATCCTATGTGAGAATTTGATAAGGTTTGTGTTTAATTCCTGTCTGAGAGAGTCTGAGGGACAGACTGATGGTTATCTGGTCTGAGGAGACCTGGCTCATGTTCTGAGGTCAGACTCTGGTCCAGATGCCAGGACGAGCACAGAAGTGCATGAGTCTGGTTTTTCCGTGCAAGCTCGTTCAAGTTCAAGTGTGACCGGGGTGTTTTGTTGTGTGTTTGGCAGCTGCGAGGGGCGGCGTGCGGCGCGTTTGACTGATGCGGTGGCATGGGAAAGTCACCCTCGCGCTGCGCCACGGGGCGGAGGAGGGGCAGATGGCTCTTCAGATGGGGCAGGAATGATGGGCTGGGGCAGATCTGGAGGGTGTGTTTTTGGGGGGGTGGGGTGGGGTCGCATTGTGTGGCTGTTTTGGGCTTTTGTGTGTGTTTGTGTGAGTGCTTCTGAAAGAGCCATCAATCAGGCGACCCAAAGTCAAGTTTAAGTTCAGTGGAGATGAATCACTTTCTTTTAAGATGCTCGAAATCCAACCAGCCTTTCCTCCATCACATCAGCAACTCAAGCACAAGACAAACACCATCTACTGATGCAAGTGTGTGTTTGAGTCCATTTAAAATGGCACCTGTTTATTTTGCATCTCAACTCTTCAATCGCACTTCATGGAGTTTAACATTTTTTAGTGGTTTTACTCAGTGTTTGAGGTCAGTTTTTATTGTTATAACGAGAAAAAAATATATGTCAATTATATCGATAACTATAATGAACAATCTCTGGGGGGAAAGTCTTGATGCAGAATTTTGGATCATCTGGAGGCAAGATACACAAGAATGTGATCACTTAGTACAATGAATAACAGTAGTAGTCCAATCTTGTTGAAATTTAGCAGATATCATTACTACAGCTAAAACAATGCTGATTTAACAACTGAAATTCAATCTGTTTATCAGTTTTGAAAGCTGGGGTAAAAGTAATTCCCAAATTCTGAGCACAAGTGCCTACAGTATTACAGGGTTTTGGAAGGGATAGCAGCATGTTGAGGCTGTCCCAAAACAACACTTCGTTTAGTTGTAAAAAATGATCTGCCATCCAAATTTTAACTTGACAATCAAACAGATACTGGAGAGATAAGATCTAATCTAGTTTCATTGGAAGCTAAAGCTGTATATCACCTGCATGAAAATGGTATGATATTTGATGCCTACAAAAGATCTTGGTTAAAGGAAGAAGACAGAGTGAGAACAAAACAGGGCCTAAAACAGAACCCTGCTGTACCCCACATGTACAGGCAGCAGAGACAGAGGAAATATCATCAATGGCTACAGAAAAAAACGATCTTTCCTTATGATAGGATGAAAACCAGCTGTTCCCTTACTACCAACATACTTCATCAATCAACTCAAAAAGATAAAACGATTGATAATATCAAAAGAGCTGAGCTTAGACCCAGAAGAAACAAAAGCCCACATTTCCATGTCAACAGCTAATAACAATAACCTCATTTAACACTTTCTATATACTTCTCATAACACTTTCTTATACTTAATGTCAATTTTACCTGTAAAAAATGGTAACAACTGGATAAACATTTTGTTTCCGTTTGTTATTGCGTATCAGTTTTTTATGTTTAAAACAAGAACTTGTCTGCAAGTGGGGTCGCAAAAGAGCAGTTTTTTGGAAACTTTCCTAGATTTTTTTACATTTTCCACCCCATTCCAAAAACATTAGCACACATGTTATGTTTGTGTATATCTAGATTTAAGAAAATGTATATTTGTGCTGGAAAGCAAGATAAAAATACTGAGGAAAACAACTTTTTTATAGTAAATGTATTAAATTAAGAATACTGAATTTTAAAATAACTAATCTGATATCTGATTATTAAACTTTGCTTGAGTATTTTATTTGTTTCTGTATCGGTTTTACTGCATTATGTTATATCAAATGTTATGTGACTAACAGTTTTCCTCCATCAAGGTTTCATCATCTCTCGTGATGCTTCATCATCATCATCATCACCACCTTCATCATAATCATCATCATGAATTTTTGTAGGTTCTGATAACTCAGACGCATGTCTCTCTGTGATTTATTCCTCATCATCACAATCTCCAACTGTGGTCCATCAGGTTTGGGTGGAGCTTCAGAGTTGGCCTTCATTAAAGAACCCAGTGATGTCATCGCAGTGAGGGACCGCCCCCTCATGCTGGACTGTCAGGTAGAGGGGGAGGGGCCTATCACCATCACCTGGCGGCGGAACGGTGTTCCCGTTCCTCTGGGAGCCAGAGCAGCCGTGCTGGATAACGGGACGCTCCTGATCCGGAGCTTCCAGAAACGGCGTGATGGAGATGAGAGTGACGCGGGAGAGTACGACTGTGCAGCACAGAACAGATATGGTCTGCTCATCAGCCGCAAAGCACACGTGCAGCTGGCCTGTGAGTGATGCAAACACGCTTCAGAAAGAAAAAGCACTGTGATATCTTTAATAGCTTCTCCTAGAGTTTTAACTGATACACCTGCTCAAACCAGCCTAATGTGGTCTGCTGGTGGCTTTAGAGGGGTTTAGGGTTTGTATCTGGAGTGATTTGAGCATCTGTAACTCATTTGTCTTCTCTCTCAGCACTTCCCAAGTTCCACACGCACCCAGAATCCATGAGTGTGGACGAGGGCGGCGTCGCTCGATTTCACTGCGCCGTCAGCGGTGTCCCAGAGGCCAACATCACCTGGGAAAGAAACAGAACGACTCTCAACGCTGATGATAACAGGTTAAACACACACTCTCATACACGAATAAAGACTGAAACAAACACTAAGAATATATTGAATATATTGAACAGAACTTACAACTTGCAATGTATGGACATTTGACTTTGTGTACGTGGTTTACAATTTTTTTCTAAATTTTTAACTGCTTTTGGTGTTAACGTAGATAACGTTTAATCTGACTTTGTGTGTGTGTTCAGGTACACTCTCCTGCCCAACGGTATCCTGCACATCACAGGTGTGCGTCAGGCTGACAGTGGCAGCTACCGATGCGTCGCTAAAAACATCGCAAACACTCGCTACAGCCACGAGGCCCAGCTGTCAGTCACAGGTAGAGCTGAGACCTGATGATACGATCTGAACCCCTGAGCATCTCTGAATCACCTGCATCTGTCTCTGTCTCAGTCGCAGCTAATCGTCTCTATAAGGAGCCAGTGATTCTCTCTGGGCCGCAGAATCTCACTCTGAACATTCACCAGACCGCCATCCTGGAGTGCATCGCCACCGGAAACCCGCGGCCCATCGTGTCCTGGAGCAGGCTGGGTAAAAAAAATCGAATTATCAGCTCAAGATTACAAAATGAGCTAAACTCGCCTAAAACAACAAAAATAACTCAAACTTAAAAGATCTCGTTTCAATTCACACACTCAACAACTCGATGTCTTTGAAGAATGTAAATGATAGCTATTTCTAATGATAACAATAATATAATGATAATAATAATAATAATGATAACAGTAAGAACTATAGCAATAACAATAACGATAATTACTATAACAGCAAATATAACAATAATGATAACTGTATTGACAACTGTCAATAACGCTAATTACTATAACGATAACAATAAATATATCGACAACGATAATTATTATAACGATAATTACTGTAGTGTTAATGATAACTATATCAATAGTGACACTTACTGTAATGATAACAATAACTATCAGTATTACTATAATGATAATAATAGCAATAATAACTAACAATTACTATACTATAATATATTACTATGTGTATATTACTTTATTACTATTAATGAAAACGAACATAACAATGACTTTAACAATAACTGTAACAATAATAACAACTATAACAATAACTATAATGATAACAATGACTATAACCATAACTAAAACACAACTGTATCAATAAATGCAATGCAACTATAACAGAACTGTAAAGAGCAGTGATTATAAGTGTCTATTGTGATGCAACTGTTTTTGTTCTTTGAAGAACCAGATTCTGATGTTCTTGGAAACGGATAATATGAGGAAGACTCACTTAAAAAGTGTGATTCCTAGACCCGGAAAACTCATGGAAATTAATCTAATCTAAAAATACCTCTTTGTCAAGCTCAAAGATATTTAATGTAGAAATTGTGAGTAAATATGAGTGAAAAAAACATGCAAAATTATTGGTAAAAAAAAAAGCAGAAACCTTAAAAAAAATTCAGCTCTTAAAACTTCTGCAAGCCTAAACCTTATATTGATTGTAATGTATTTAAGTTATTACTAATTTCAATTTCTGTGTGTGTGTGCGTGTGTGTGTGTGTGTGTGTGTGTGTGTGTGTGTTTGTCAGACGGTCGCTCCATCGGCGTGGAGGGCATCCAGGTGTTGGGCACAGGTAACCTCATCATCTCAGACGTGTCTCTGCAGCACTCAGGTGTGTACGTCTGTTCTGCTAACCGACCCGGAACCAGGATGAGGAGAACCGCGCTGGGACGACTGGTGGTGCAGGGTACAACACACACACACACACACCATCACACACACAAATCAGATCTGGAGTTCAGCTCGGTTTAGTGTCACACATTAGAAAATCTGCTTATTTCCAACTCCAACATGTGAAGATGTTCATGACTTACTTCAGGATACTGAACAACAGCTAACCAGAGTCCCGGCTTCATTTACACACACAGACTCTATTCTCTATAAGAGCAGCGAGACATGAACAAAGGGCTTTGACTGTGACCTCTGAACTCTGACCCCCCACAACATTAAAAACCCAGGTCACCTCTAGCCTCATTAGCATATGGGAGGGGCTTGTAGATGGTCTGGTGAGCTCGACTGGTGTGAGCAGCAGCTGTGACACACACACACACACACACACACACACACACACGACAGCCAGATGGAGAGACACAGACGAGTGTTTGTGTGGTTTATTAAAATCATCTTCTTCTATGTCATATTTAATAAAGATAAAAGACAAAAAGTGCACAGGAACTGAATGAAGTAAAGCCACACACACTGGAGATCACGTGTGTGACACTCACAATACAGTTCAGTGTGTTACAGCACTGTGGAGTAGTATATGGTGATTTACTACAGTATTTTACCGTGCTGTTGAATCTTTTATTGTTTTACAGCGCTGTGGAATATGTTAAGATTTTTTACAGGAGTATTTTACAGCACTTTTTCTTTTATTTGGTGTTTCTTACTACAGTATTTGACAGTATTGTAGTGTGCTGTAGGAATTGTTTTGTGTTTGAGTGGGACGGATGGATGGATAATAGAAGAAAGCAAGGCGGAGGGGGAGGAATAATTGTGTCTGGGTGACGGATAACCTCTGACCCCTGACCCCTGACCTCATTTCAGCAGGCCTGCAGGAGATGATGTGTGTGTGTGTGTGTGTGTGTGTCTGGATTAATGGACCAGAAAGAGCCGAATGGGATGATTTTAGGACAAAAACACAGAAGTAGCAGCATAAATTCACTATTTATAGAAATATAGCCTCTGATGTTTGTCATGCTCAACACATTAATGCTTTTCAAAATATATCACTAAATGAAACATAATACAGTATTAATGATTTTAGTCCATTACAGTCATTAGACACAGAATGATGCAAATTACTTATTCTAAGACATAAATGTCTTTGTTCCACAACTGTGGCTTCATATTTGTGTCTGTGTGTGTGTGTGTGTGTGTGTGTGTGTGTGTGTGTGTGTGTCTGTGTGTGTGTGTGTGTGTGTGTGTGTCTGTGTGTGTGTGTGTGTGTGTGTGTGTGTGTGTGTGTGTGTGTGTGTGTGTGTGTGTGTGTGTGTGCGTGCGTGCGTGCGTGTGTGTGTGTCTGTGTGTGTGTGTGTGTGTGTGTGTGTGGTGTGTGTGTGTGTGTGTGTGTGACGCTCAGCTCCTCCAGAGTTCCTGCAGTGGCCTCAGTCCGTGTCGAAGCCTGCGGGCAGCAGTGTCGTCTTCACCTGTCAGGCTCAAGGTGTTCCTGATCCACATCTCATCTGGCTGAAGAACGGCAAGCTCCTCACGCCTGGAGACCACGTCAAACTCACCAACAACAACAGGTCAGAGCCAGCATAAAAACCTCACATATACAATAATAATCTAACTTCAATCCTCTGCTTCAGTCCAGTAAGAGTTCATCTGGAAATATTACTGCAGTTATTCTGACCTTTTCTTGATCAAAATTAATCGAGATTTGAAGCTGAACGCTTGTACAAGGACACTAAAAGATCTCTGACTGGATAAAACACTCTGAACTCTCAATCAGAGACAGAAGGTGTGTAGGAGATGAGTGTGTGAGTGTAAATGATGTCTTGTGTTGATCTGCAGCACGCTGGCAGTGACACGCATCACGGCTGAAGATGAAGCCATCTATCAGTGCATCGCGGAGAACAGCGCAGGAACCAACCAGGCCAGCGCTCGTCTCGCCGTCTCTCTGTCCCTCGATCTCCCAGAAGCCCCTCAGGACCTGACGGTCACGCCGCTGTCCAGCTCTTCTCTACGGGTGCGCTGGACACAGCCGGACACACACGTGACGGACGGCATCATCGGATACGTGCTGCACATCCGGAAGCTGGGCGGTGAGACGAGAGAGACACACTGAGACCTTCAGACTCAGACTCCGACTCCAGACTGATGTGTGTGTGCTTTCAGAGCCGGACAGCAGCGAGCTTCAGGAAGCCGTGAGCAAAGACACGTTTCAGCACGACTTCACGAACCTGGAGGCCTCCACCACCTTCTCCATCTATGTGAAAGCGTATTCACCGCTGGGAGCCAGTCAGCAGTCCGACAGCGTCATCGCCACCACACACGGAGCCGGTAAGAGTTCACATGCGTACAGGACTGATAATATGTGTGTGTGTGTGTGTGTGTGCATTTGCTAAAAGCTGACCAAAGCAGTCTGATAACGTTTGCTGTACACTAATCTCACTCCTCTGTCTGTGTCGGTGTCAGTTCCCACGATGCCCAGCTTCTTCTCCAAGGTTCTGAACAGCACAGCGATGCAGGTGTTCTGGGAGCTTCCAGCTAAAGCCGGTCGAGTGGAGGGATACACACTCTCTCTCCGCAAGCTTCCACAGCAAGAGTTCAGACACCAGGAGCGATTCCCCGCTCACATCAACACACACACCATCTCCAACCTGGGTCAGCACACACACACACACACACACACACACACATCAACACACACACCATCTCCAACCTGGGTCAGCACACACACACACATCAACACACACACCATCTCCAACCTGGGTCAGTACACACACACACACACACGCACACATCAACACACACACCATCTCCAACCTGGGTCAGCACACACACACACATCAACACACACACCATCTCCAACCTGGGTCAGTACACACACACACATCAACACACACACCATCTCCAACCTGGGTCAGCACACACACACACACACATCAACACACACACCATCTCCAACCTGGGTCAGTACACACACACACACACATCAACACACACACCATCTCCAACCTGGGTCAGCACACACACACACACACACACACACATCAACACACACACCATCTCCAACCTGGGTCAGTACACACACACACACACACACACACATCAACACACACACCATCTCTAACCTGGGTCAGCACACACACACACACACACATCAACACACACACACACACACACACATCAACACACACACCATCTCTAACCTGGGTCAGTACACACACACACACACACATCAACACACACACACACACACATCAACACACACACCATCTCTAACCTGGGTCAGTACACACACACACACACACATTAACACACACACACCATCTCAAACCTGGGTCAGTACACACACACACACCATCTCTAACCTGGGTCAGTACACACACACACACACACATTAACACACACACACCATCTCAAACCTGGGTCAGTACACACACACACACCATCTCTAACCTGGGTCAGTACACACACACACACACATCAACACACACACCATCTCCAACCTGGGTCAGTACACACACACACACATCAACACACACACACACACACACTTCAACACACACACCATCTCTAACCTGGGTCAGTACACACACACACACACACACACATCAAAACACACACACATCAACACACACACCATCTCCAACCTGGGTCAGTACACACACACACACATCAACACACACACACACACACACACACACACTTCAACACACACACCATCTCTAACCTGGGTCAGTACACACACACATTAACACACACACACCATCTCAAACCTGGGTCAGTATACACACACACACCATCTCTAACCTGGGTCAGTACTCACACACACACCATCTCTAGCCTGGGTCAGCACACACACACACACACACACACACGTGTCAGTCTAACGGTCAGTGTGTGTCTCCTGCAGAAGCGTCAGCGGTGTATGAGATCCAGCTCATAGCCTTCAACGGGAACGGTGATAGCATTGGCAACAAACGGCTCGTCTCATTGGCTGAGACTGAAAAGAGCGGGAAAGAGGCAGCAGGTGACGCTTCACATTCATCACCTGCAGATCATATCCACAAACAATAATTAAACTCAAAGGGATTCAACTAACAGATTTCAAAATAGATCCATTTAAATCAAAGATGTGATGCTGATCTGGTTCATTTCTAATTTTTTTGGTTAGAACTAAAAAAGATTTTTTTTTTTTTTGAGTGAAAGTTCAATTCAATTCAATCAATCCCTGTTCATATTTAATATCAGTGTGACGTCATGAACACTAGATGGAGACAGAGTTCATCAGTGACGTACAACACACATCCTCTCATTACACCTTCACTCTGATCTTTATTATCAGCTGCTCTACACAAAATACACCTTCTGCTTTTTCTGAATGCTTTCATGTGAAGTTCCTGTAATTATTGGGTGATCTACCACATTTTCCACAATTGCAAAGGCATGTTCTAAAACAGACTTCATATTCATGTGTGTGTGTGTTTGTGTGTGTGTGCAGCGGGTGAGAGTGTGTGTGACTGTGGTCAGGATGATGGGGGCTCCATGACGGCTCTGGTGGTGGGGATCCACATCGGCATGGCCTGCATCATATTCTGCGCTCTCTTCCTGATGTTTGGCTATCGACACAGGTGCGTCTGTCGTTCTCACGTCACTCATTCTGTGATTATCAGACGCAGCTCTCTGACTCTGTGTGTGTGTGTGTGTGTGTGTGTGTGTGCAGCTCCTTCTGTCAGAAGGGTTCTCCGGGTGACTGGAGTCTCTCAGCAGGACCGAGTGTTTCTCAGAGAGACGCCGCAGCTAAAGAAGCCAGCATCCGAGCGGCCGACGCTATCGAGCTCACAGCACAGGTGAACATCTCCCTCATCAGAACACAGCTAGAGAGACATGAGACTCACACAGAGAACGTCAGGTGGACCTCTGCTGCTCTTATATATAGAGCGGATTAAAGTGACTACACACTCTGTTTCAAAAAATAAACAGTGAGTTTACCATTATACAATAAATGCATTTTAGAATAAATAAATACAATATTTTTGCAATATAGAACACATGCATATTTGAATAAATATTTTTAACATTATAGAATAAAAACAGAATTCTTTTAGTGTTAAATTAAATAGATTTAAGAATGCATTAACATATAAAAAAATCACATTCTAGAATAGAGAAACATTCTTGCATTAAAGAAAAGGCATTTTAGAATAAATAAAAAATACTTTTGGCATTTTAGACTAAAAGCATTTTAGAATAAAATGTTAAAATGATAAAAATACGTACATTTTAGAATAAATTTTTGCATTATAGATTAATTGCATTTTAGAATGAAGAAATGATATTAAAGAAAAAAACATTTTAGAATCAATTTAACAAATACTTTTAGCATTATAGAACAATAACACTTTGAAATAAACACTTTTAGTATTATACAATAAATACATTAAAGTAAATAAATCAGTTTAAAAAATTTAAAAATAAATCAGTTTAAAATCAGTTTAAAAATACTTTTAACATTAAAGAAAACAGTATTATAAATAAAATTAATGCATTTTAAATTAAAATAATCCATTCAGCATTTGAGAATAAAACACACTCATGTGTGATAAATTATTAGTAATGCATTGTCCTGGTGTTCCTCAGGCTTCTCCAGCGGAGCGTCCAGCAGCGGTTCCTCAGTGTCAGGTGATGATTGAACCTCAGTCGGTCCATCCGCCGGACACAGACCCTGGCACCGGATGAGACACCCGCTTCAGCTGTACAGAGACCGCTTCTCTCTCACCAAAGCCTTACACTGAGCTCACACACACACACACACACACACACACACACACACACACGGCATGCTGCATCTGTTCCAAACCTGAGTGACCTACACAGACAACATCCTAACCATCATGCATCACCACACAGGAGTGTTTAGGAGTTTCACAGTTAGCACAAACACACACACATAAACTGGGAGGAATGGTCAGAATTCCCTAAACTTTATTCCCAGTGCTTTCTAGGATTGCAGTAGGTCATGGGTTCTATTCCCAGGGAATTAATACCTTGAATTCATTAGATATACAAGCATCTGCCAAATGCATAAATGTAAAGGAGGCATCTGATGCTTTAAAAAAAAACATTTATTTAACCAGGCAACTTAATTAAGGTCATTAGATGTCTTATAAGACAGATTAATACAACTAAGCTTACTAGGTCTGGAACAGAACTCATTTGATGAAATATTGCTAAGAGTAAGATTTCAAACAAAGCTCTGCTAGTTGAACTAACATATAACAAACTGAACTTTATCCTGTTAAACCAAAAACACATGTTCTATGTGACTGAACAGATGAAGAGTTAGTCTGTTATAGTATTAGATGGGTGTGTGTCGTGTGATTGGACATTATTCACTACATGTACAGCTGAAGCCCCGCCCTCTCCACTAAGCCCCTCCCACTCCACATAAACTCTCTGTGTGTCCAGAGCCGTGCCTCGTCTGACCGTCCTGCTGCTGCTGGGAAAACACTCTACCTCATCCACACGTGTCTTCAAACGGGTCCTCTGGGGTCCGTCAGAACCTCCCAGAGCTCTGCTGTGACTGTTGATGTTTTATGAGACTCTTCTCAGATTTCGTGATGAGACGAAGCTTCTGTGAAAGTCGAGGGATGTCCAAAGAACTTCTGCTTCTCTTTTCTCTCTTCGCGATGTTCCACAAACACAGATGTTTCCTTTCCGTTCGTTTATAAAATTGTTTTCCATACGGCAAAAAATATAGATTTTTTTATATATATTTTTAAATATGTGCCAAAAATATGGAAAGGAATGGCAAAAAAAAATTATATATATATATATATATATATATATATATATATATATATATATATATATATTTTTTTTTTTTTTTTTTTTTTTTTTTACATAAATACATTTTATTTCATTTTATTTTTGGCCATTTTTTTATATTTTTTTAATTATATTTATTTATCCATTTTGACACAATATATTTCAAACCAACAAAATAAATTCAGAAATATATTCAGATTTGAAAATAAATCAGAAAGAAATATAATTTCCAATAAAAAAAAAAAAATTACATATTACAATAACGAGCCATTCCATCCATGTTTGCATCCTAAATGAATGTTTTCCAAATATATTTTGCAAAATATGAAGGTTGAAACTAAATATATTTTACATTTCAGAAATATATCTCATTGAATTATATTTCAATTAAATATATTTCACTGTTTCCAACATATATTTAAATAAGTGCTCTATATTGTTTTGCTGTATCACTGTCAGTCATGAAGGGGATTAAACCAGAAAACTGACCAGCTGACCATTAACCAAAGCTAAACGCACTCATTAACTTGATGATGACGATTACCTCAAAAACACAGATTCTATTTTAGAAATTCTAACTAATAATAATAAGATCTAGCAGATGTGAGATATATTTTCATTTGTTGAACTCGAAAATAAGATCTGCTTCTTCGTGATGTTGAAGTTGAACTTGCCAAATAGCGGTTAGTGTAGATGAGACCAAAAACCTGGTGTTTGTTCTTCTGTAGCACACGGAGGAAGCCGAAGCCGAAGATGTGTGTGTCTGTGTGCTTGATAACACACGCTTTAACACACGCTTCACTGTTGAATAGTTACCAAAACAACACGCTCTAGGATTCACCTCAAAGACTCTCTGATTCTTGTTGAAACACAAACAAAACCAAAATGTAAAAACTAAAATAAAACAAGATTAGAAACTGAGGCCAAATCTTTAGACAAGACTAGTTCTCTTGTAGGACTCTGATTTATTTTCCCTCGGATGAAAAGTTGGGAGATTTTGCCAAAATAGATGTACAATTGTTCATTAATGTTATTCTTAAAGTGCTGTTGCTGTTCTTTTGATTCGTTTTATTTGCCGTTTAATTTCTATTTCTTCTCTCTTTCTGTAGAATTCAAATGTTAGACGTTAAAGGAGTAGATTGCTGATAGTTTATAAGGATTCACAGTCATTCCAGATGTGATTTTATAGCGTGATTGTTGATGAAAACACCTCAGACTCTGAATGTGCTGCTTTAGGATCTAATGGACTCTTTTCTATTCCAGACTGATGAAATGATTGCTCAACATGTCTACTGTTTAGGAGAAGTTGTCTAGTCGAGTAGATGCTGATTTGAAATGCTTGTACCAATGAGAGAAGTGATGCTTTAACCTTCAGGGTTGTTCTTTTCTCAGCACCAAACGCTCCTGTAGCTTTACCCTGATGTTACCGACATCAGCTGAAGAAACAATAGTTTTATTCTCTGCCTTCCAGTCACCGTGAGTTTCTCAGCTGAAATATTTTGTGTTCTTCCTTCAGTCGGTTGTAACGAACCTCTGTGCCAAATAAAACAGCGTTACGTAGAACGATACGTGTTACATGTTTCATTGTTTCTGATAGTGTGCGTGTGTGTGTGTGTGTGTGTGTGTGTAATGACATGGGTATGACACAGGTATTACAAGGAGAGGGTGACTTATGAGGACATAACCCATGTCCCCATTTTTCAAAACACTTATAAATCATACAGAATGAGTTTTTTTGAGAAAGTAAAAATGCACAAAGTTTCCTGTGAGGGTTAGGGTTAGGTGTAGGGTTGGTGAAGGGACATAGAATATACAGTTTCTACAGAATAAAAACCATTACACCTATGAGATGAACACACTTTACACAAAAACAAACGCGTGTGTGTGTTTGTGTGTCTGTTTGTTTGTGTGTGTGTGTGTGTGTGTGTGTGTTTGTGTGTGTGTGTGTGTGTGGAAGCACAGCAGCTTACAGAGTCCGTCTCCGGCGTACCACTGCACCGTCACGTTCCACACCATGTCCAGCGGCATCACGATGAAGGTCATCATCAGGTCAGCGGACGCCAGGCTGATGATGAGAGGACGCAGGTGTGACGCGGGACACACTGATGAGGAGCGCCAGGTTACTGACGGCGGTGAACAGGAAGAGTGCCATGGTGGCTGTGACACGGGCCTGAGCCGCGCGAGTGAAGATGGGCACCGTCCAGACCGTCAGCGGCCGAGAGAGAGACGTGTTCGACACAGACACACATGTGATGTGTTATCAGACATCACTCGCTCTGATCTGCATCTGCGTGAAGAGACACAGACAGCGTCTGAACCACAGGAATGATCAAATACACTGATGCACAAAAAAAGAAGCAATATGAAACATGCACATGATGAATCGTTCACAGTAAGCTCAAAAACATGCATTCAGAAACCTATTAGAGCTAATTTACATTTCAGGTAGATTTTAAAGTGTGTTTGAGTGATGCATTTGCGGTTAGAGCGTCCACACACACACTGTCAGTCAGCGTCAGATCAGAGCCGACAGCAGAGAAGAATTGTCCTCAGTGTGTTTGTGTCTCTGTCTCGCTGTCAGCCATTCAACACAGAGCGAAGGAGCATCACACCACACATACTCAACTAAAGCCCTGATCTGAGTCTGAACAGCAGGTTCCTGCCAAACAAACGTCTCTTCAGCTGCAGGAGTCCAGCTCAGCGCCGCACACACACTGAGATCCAACACAGAACAAGACGTCCTGATAGAATCACTAGTGTGCAGCACAAACCCAAGGAGTCTGTGATCGTCAACACGTTCATTAACAAACACTCCACGTGTTAAACGAGAAGCCTGAAGAGTCTCGGTGGGGTTTAATGGCTTAATCTGAAGGTCAAAGATTAGTTTGTTAAACAGAATAAAAGACACATGCGACAGCTTCCTGCTGACTGAGGATGAAACCAGCATCACTGTGTGTCAGCAGAGCTCTGAATCCAGCGACCGCGGGGTTAAATATTGTGTTTGAGATCCCAGTGTCAGATTGCAGCACATTCAAACCATTTTAGGATGATTTAACATTCTTGCGGCTCAAACTATATAAATGCGTCAACGGTACACAAAGGTCATTGGTTCGATTCCCAGTGATTCCCATGTATAGACTGAATGCAATGCAGACACTTGGATAAAAGCATAAAAGGTTATGAAACACTGATGTACAACAGAAAATATGGGTACACTTGACTTTAAAATAATAAAATGCAGCTTTGCCGATGGATGAGCTGAAATTGTTTGTTATGTGATTTAATGCATAATGCTTATTGAATGCATAGATAATTATAATCATTCATGAGATCATGTCATGTACTGTAAGGTGCATAAATATTTAATTTAACGTATTACCAGAAATATTTATGATCCTGTGTAATTTATAGGTGACGAGATCTTCAGGGTTTGTTTATCAAAGCAAAAGAGACGCCACATACAGACACACTCACATTCATGCTCAAGCTACCTTTGAATACAGAACTTGTGAAGACAATATGAAAATAATATGTGAAATAGGATCATTATTTATAGGTTTGGACTCCACTGCAGTACAAGTATCAAGACTTGATAGAGATTGTTAGTTCATGCAAACACTGCATTCAGCTAAACCAATTATTTAGCTTGTTTTTATTTTAAACTAATTTCAATTTGAACATTTCTCATGAATTAGTTTTTAGCTCTTCATCAGCTGTTAGGATGAAGCTCTGGTGAAATGCTCACCTACTCTGTGACTCACTCTCTCCCATGGCACTGAATCCTGTTCGAGTCAATCAAAGGAATTCCTGATGATCCAGATCTCACATCCCATCAGATGAACAGAGGATGATCGGGATCTGCTCATCCTGGATCCCATCATCACGTCTCATAATCTAGTTCAGGAGATGTGATGAAGAGGAGAAGCAGAGGAATCCTGGAGAAATGAGGAGAGCTGCGGTGAGTACAGACTCAGTGTGTGTGTGTGTGTGTGTGTGTGTGTGTGAGAGAGAGAGAGAGAGAGAGAGAGAGAATAACTCCACTGGGAACCAATGGGAAAATATCGTCTGATATTCTTTATAAATCCTGGTTCGATGTATTGATTTTGAGTTACTCTTGATACAAGCCCCGTCTTTCATATGTTTATCCTGTGAGAATGTTGCAGTGTTGGGGAGTAACTAGTTACATGTAACCAGTGCTTTAAGTGGCCCAAAAGAGGTGCCGGTACTCTATTATAGCCAAAAAAATTATTTTCTGTTTTATTTTTTTTGTTTGTTATTGTTTTTGATGACTCCCCTCATCCCCTGAGGTAACAACAACTATATTGAAGGGGTTTTATATACCGCAGTCAACAGGCAACCTTAATAATAAATCATTTTATTAGTTTGTGGATTTGCTTGAGCTAGAAATAACTACTGAACATAAATAAAATGTGCAAAAGGATTTTTAATAACTCCCGAACTGACTCAAATGATTCGCGAACCCGCTACGAACTCTCGAATTGATTCAAATGATTTGCTATCCCCAAACTGACTCAAATGATTCGCGGACCCGCTCCGATTCCTCTAATTGATTCAAATGATCCGCGAAGCCGCTCAGGATCCCGAACTGATTCAAATGATTTGCGATCCCCAAACTTACTCAAATGATTCGCGATCCCGCTCCGAACTCCCAAACTGACTCAAATGATTCGCGATCCCCAAACTGACTCAAATGATTCGCGAACCCGCTATGAACTCCCGACCTGACTCAAATGATTCGCGAACCCACTACGATTCCTCGAACTGATTCAAATGATTCGCGAAGCCGCTACGAACTCCCGAACTGACTCAGATGATTCGCGATCCCCAAACTGACTCAAATGATTCGCGAACCCGCTACGAACTCCCGAACTGACTCAAATGATTCTCGAACCCGCTACGATTCCTCGAACTGATTCAAATGATTCGCGATCCCGCTTCGAACTCCCGAACTGACTCAAATGATTCGCGAACCCGCTACGATTCCTCGAACTGATTCAAATGATTCGCGAAGCCGCTACGAACTCCCGAACTGACTCAAATGATTCGCGAACCCGCTACGATTCCTCGAACTGATTCAAATGATTCGCGATCCCGCTTCGAACTCCCAAACTGGTTCAAATGATTGACGCTCCATACTCCGATCCTGGAAGAAGCTCTGAAAAGCGGCAGCGCAGGCAAAGGATTAAAACCTCTATTAAAACAGATGTCCAAATGAACTTACCAGTATGCTAAAATCACGTTCTGGGCCCATGGAGAGGTGGTGGTATGCTCAAGAGGTATATTTGGAAGTGGCGGTACTGAGTACTGGTGTGTACCGGCCCACTTAAAGCACTGCATATAACAGAAAGTAACTGTAATCTGTTACAAAAAAAGTAACAATTACAGATACTTAAATGTTACCGATTGCAAAGAGGGTTAAATCTGAATATTTTCACACATATTTGAGTATTTTCAGAAATATGGTGACTGTTCTAAAATAAGAGACAACAGTGTTTTATTCCATAACTGTTTTATTTCCTGTTTGGGTTTATTTAAATGCTTTATTTATTTGTTTATTTTCTGATGTTTTTTGTGTGTTTCCTTTCATTGCTATGCAAAGTGTCAGAGAGCTCTCGGATTTCATCACAAATATCTCAATTTGTGTTGTGAAGATGAACGAAGGTCTAATGGGTTTGGAACGACATATGGGCGAGTAATTTAAGGGTGAACTGTCCCTTTAAGAATAAAAACCTGGAAATCTCAGACTGACTGAATTTAAATCTGAAAAGAGTCTTTTTGTTCATGGAATACTTTTAAATGGAAAATCACATTAATGACTTTTAAAAAGTTTTGATATCAAATTTATTTTAATATCATCAGTGCAGGAGGTGCTTTAGTGTTGGAAAAGGCAGGTGGATTCACTCAGGATGTTGAAATTGGTGAAAGTGTAATAAAACTGAAATGAGACAATAATGTGTCCTGCTGAAATCCAGCAATACTCCATGAAATAACACATGATTTATGATCACACGGTTGGCATCACAAGAGTTCAGGGCGTCTCATCCACCCTTTCAAATGTCTCATTTTAACAGAACATCTGTTATATACTAAAGCAGGTGCAGCTCCTCTGGAGAGTTCAGCTCCTGCTTCAGTTTTGACTTCATCTTTAATCTTTGCAGTCTGGAAGTGTCTTCATGGCAAACACAACTCCTGAGAAACTAGAAAAGCTCATCTCTATGGAGAAATTATTCTTTATGTCACATGACAGTGCAGAATCTGGACTTCAGTCTCCTCATCAGGGGCGGGGCCTCATCTCTGTCAAGGTGAGTGATGGGCGGAGCCACCATGCTCCTGACCAATGGGTGTCTGCTGAAACATTACCATCACAAAATAATTCTTCATCTTTATTACAAACATGACCAGCACCAGATTTATGCATTCATTTATATAAAATACATGAGACAGATTGATACCCGTTCATCAGCCTCGGCTTCACAGCAGACACATCACCTGTAGAGGTAAAGTCAGGTTTCAGCTGAAGTCTTCTCTGTGTATGTTCTCTGATATCTGTGTGTTTGTTGAGACTGACCGTGTGCTGGTGATCCTGAACACTCTGATGGGACGATCTGCTGATTCACTTCTGCTTTATCATACGTGTTATTCAGATTCCTGACGATCACATTTAACAGTATGAAGACTCTGAGACATTTCTTCAAGTGTATGACATAAAAACCTTATTCTAATATATATATATATATATATATATATATATATATATATATATATATATATATATATATATATATATATATATATATATATAAAACAATTATCCAATGTTGCTTGTTTGAGGGCTGCACAATATGTCCTAAAAATGTTGTGATTGTTTATTGTTATGGCTAAATAATTATATAAAATCATAAAACATTTTTATAATAATTGCTATTACTACATAAAAAAAATTATATATAATGTCCAATATTACAATAATAATTCATTTAAAAATGTCAAAAAAGTTAAATAAAAAAAGTGTATATTATATATGTTATATATATATATATATATATATATATATATATATATATATATATGTGTGTGTGTGTGTGTGTGTGTGTGTGTGAGTGTGTGTGTCTGTGTGCGTGCGTGTGTGTGTGTGTGTGAGTGTGTGTGTCTGTGTGCGTGCGTGTGTGTGTGTGTGTGTGTGTGTGTGTGTGTTTTGACCTGTTGGTCTCTGGCAGTGTGCTGTGAGGATGAGTGTGTTCTTGCTCCTGCTGCAGGAGTGTCTCTGATGAGGTGATGGTTCGGCTGTGCTGTTTCCCGTTTGCTGAGAATAACAGAATAACACACAGTAAATCTGATCTTCTGTATAGTGTGTTTCTCAGCTGTGAATGTGTGTGTTCAGTTCTTACGTGGTGCGTTTCCTCCGTTCTGCATCTCTCTCCACCGCTGGACATCAGACCTCACAGCCATCGTCCTGCAGACACAACACACTACAGCTTCATTCACTCAGAAACACACTCGTGCACCGTCTGAAGAGGTGTGTGTTATGTGGTGTTACCAGGGCTGTCGGCGGTCATGATGTGGTCCTCTCTGAGAGAGAGAATAGAAAACATCATCAATGATCAGACCGTGATAAACGTCACAGTACGGTGATTACAATTTAAAATAGCCTACTAAAAATAAATAATACATGGCTGTGCTTGCACAATTGGCCCAAAAGCTTGTGGTTATATATCAAAAGCAGTTATGTGTAATAATAACTACAGACTGACCTGCTGTATGCGCAGCTTCTGCTGTAACGCTTCACTCAGTTCACTGACCAGACGCTCCTGCACTGAAGCAGACACGTCCTGCGGATCAAACACACAGCTGGTCATTACCCTCAAACACTAAACACTGTATCTGTGATAAAGGCTGCAGCATGTTTCAGATGATTAACACATGACTTGTATTCTGGAACATGCAGTAATGGTTCTGTGTTCAGATCTCACCTGGCATTTGCACAGCAGTCGTAGGGCATCTTTATAGTACATGACGGCTTTATCCGGATCCTTCATCTGAAGTTTGATCCCACCGAGACCCTCACAGGCCTGCCACTGACCGGACGGGTCATCTGTGGAGAGAGAGAGAGATAAACAGGTAGCATGTGTACATTTGTGTTTGGATGTTGAGTCTGTGTTTGAGTATGTGTGTGGATGTGTGTGTGTAAAGATTGAAGCCCCACTCCTTTTATTCAGAGTCAGATCCATCAGTGTGATCATGAAGGAACTGTTTTCAGTCTTGCAGCTCAAGTGTAGTAATTAGGATGCGTGTTAATGCAGTGTTTAAAGCCCAGCACACACTGTTTGATTTTGGCCAAGATTTGGTCATTTGATTTGTCGCCTCTGGCTTGCTTAGTTGGGGTCACTTCATCTACAGCGATATCATTGACTTGATTGCAAATAAATGCACAGACACTATTTAAACTGAACAGAGATGACATCACTGAATTCAATGAGGAATTACCTTTAACTATCATTTTGCATTATTGACACACTGTTTTCCTAATGAATGTTGTTCAGTTGCTTTGACGCAATGTATTTTGTTTAAAGCGCTATATAAATAAAGGTGACTTGACTTGACTTGACTCCAGACCAAACTGACCCAGCTCTCTGTTCCTAGCTTTATCTGACAGTGGATCACCAGCTTTCTGACAGATAGGCAACAGTTAGTGAGACTGGGGAAATTCATGTCAAACAGCTGTTTCACTA